>NC_133666.1:285360709-285660709 GCF_037893015.1 Macrotis lagotis
TCAGCAATTGGCTTTCAGAAATTGTCAAAACTGGATCTCTGATCTTTGATGACCACAGCTTGCCAATTAAGAAACAATATGCGGAATCAGCACCCAGGTTAGGAAGGAGAAGTTTGTCACCACTATTGTTGCCTTGAATATCCTCTCCATCACTATTATTAGGTACCCCTTTGCTCTGGTACCATGGTAATGCAAGTTCCCCATGCTCCAAAAAGCAGGGCAGAAGAAGAAGAGCTAACAAAGTAAGGAAAGGTGACACAGTCTAAACAGTCTAAACCCCTTTGTTTTTAAGGACCTTTTTTATTACTGAGAAATCATTTTGCATTTGTATTAATAAAACTTGAATATGATTCTGGGTAGTAATTTGATTTTCCTTTTATAATAGTTTTCTCCCCCTGCCCCAAGTTTTTGACCAACTATTCATGACTTTGTTCAGGATTAAAAGTGACATGATTAATGTCTTGCCAAGCTCTCCCCATTCATCTAAGGCAGCAGCTCTCCTTGCAAGATAATGCTGGAAAATTTCAGAGGCTAATAGGAGGGAAGCAAAATCATTTTCCCGCCTTTACTGTTGTTTGCCAAAGTGGCAGAGTTCAGTCCTGTTAGTTATGGTTTCATAATTACTACTCACATTGCAGTCTCCTGGGTTTTAGAGTATTTCTCTGGGGAAATTCTAAAGCCAAGAAAATATCTGTGCTACATAGAGGCACCAAACCTGCTCAACACCTCGTGGAAATTGGTCTTTAGAATGAACCCTGAGAGAAAGGGTGAAGAAAATGAAGAGGAGGTTGCAGGACAGCTGACCCTCAACAAAATTGTGAAGCAGGCAGCTCATTTTCCTAGACCCTCTTCTAACCTTTTCCTGACTCATTGTTTTCCCTTCTCACACTATCAGTTTGGTTCTATTCCTTGGCTCCCAAGCATACTTTGTTCCCTCGAAATGCTCCCCAAATGCTTCACTTCATGGTGAAGTGGAAAGGTCAGAAGCCCTGTTTAAGTACTGATTGCAGGGCTTATTCACTGTCTAACCTTGCAGTCAATTTGCCTAAGTCTCTCTTTTTCATCTGTAAAATGGGAATCAGAAACCTTAGCCAGTGATGCAAATGAATGTGAGTGAAATTGTTCCAATGAATTCAAGGATAACTACATCAACTCCAATCTCTCTCTACTATTGAATCATATCTTTATTAATTATCTCTCTCCAAGTTTAAAAGCAGTCCAGCAGATATGATCTGGAATAATCTCAATAAATGAGAAGAAAACTGTTTCTCTAATGGCCTCAGTCCTTTCTAGGAGTAAACTGAGGAAATTTCTTCTCTTAGAGGCTAACTTTCCTTCTCTAACTATACATTTATACTCAAACAAAATTATCTTTAATGCATATGCAATTTACTAGTAGCATCAACATTAAATTGAACAAAAATGATATGTATATATTGCATATATATAAATTAAAGAGATTTAGAACTAGAAAAGAAGATAGGTAAGACAAAAAGTGGAAGCAAAAGATCATCAATGGGCAATCTATGTGCTCCATTGATGTACATATATCAGACTACGAAGGAAAAGTCCTCTAGCACAATGAGTGGACATCCTATGGAGGGTTTATAGAACATACCCAAGAATTGCTTAGGATGGAAAGGATCTATAATATTAGAAAGTGGGCCGTATTGATGAGATTATAGAACCAAGTGACAAATAGTAATAAAGCAAAAGTTAGACTACTTTGAAGTTAAGAAAATAGTTTGTGAGAGGGTCTGAAAAGGTGATAATGATGAAGCCACAGGAATAGGAGCAAAGTTATTTTCAAAATTTCCCTTTTTTTCTCTATTGACCCTTTTCCAGGTCATATATAGTGAATGGTGAAAATAGGTTTGATTAGTATAGACCCAAATATTACTTTTTCACTCTCTTTGATGATCAGCACAATTAGGGTAAAGTTCCTTAGTTTTCTGCTTCTCATTCATCACTCCTTATTAAATAATTTAGAAAATAACTTCAATTAACTGGTGCCATACATAACAAAAATAAGTAATCACCTATTGGTATCATACTTTTTGTCTCAGATGACAACTGATTGAGCCCCCCAAAACTTGGAACCTTTAACTGAGCATGGATCCCTTTTTCTGTATGCTGTCAACTGAGAACATAGAGGTTGCTGACTGAGACAGTCCTTGCTAGCAGCTGTTCTCTCCTCCTCTCCCTTGTGAGTAGCAACAAAGTTTAAGTTATCTTTGTGTAGTCTGACATTTTTCATTACATTGATAATGAATTATGTTTATATTGCTTTACAGTTGCTAAATGTTTTCAAATATTTTGTTAAGTTTGATACACATGGCAATTCTGTAGCATGTTTAGTAAAGCAATCATCATCCTCATCTTATGATGAAGCTATAACTGTCTGGTAGAAATTCTAAGTTCTCAGCTGTAAGCCCAGCTCCTTGAGTGTCACACATAGACTTCCCTCATTCCTTGAGTATATATAACTCTAATATTAAATGATCTTTGGGAGAAGGCATCTGCACCTACATTAGTCTTCCTTGGCCAGGAATACTTGCTAAATATGTAATTGGTTTGTACTTATCTCTGGCAAGCAGACTCTTACTTGGTACTTGTCAGAATGTCAATGAATTGTTGTTAGTCCACACTTATAACTTTGCTCTAAATACAATCTTTGAATTTCTCAGTTACAACTCATTTTCAAAGTAAGAATTCCAGCTTGTATGTGGGGTAATGAGTCTCTCTGTCACTTAGCCCTCTACTGGCAAATGCAACTGGTTTCTGGTTTATCTCACAAGCCCTCTAATTTGACTTCTATATTCAAGACAAAAGACATTTTTGGATCTGCATAATTCCATGTACAAAGCAGTCTACCAAGACTTTAAACATCTGTTCACATGTACTTCTCCACTGGCCTCCAATTGACTTTGGGAATTTCAAGACAAATCAGTCTTTTTTTTTGTTCTCTTCAATCGTTTAAGTACAAGAGAGGTCATTCAGTAATATAGCAATAGAAACCTGGTTCTTAAAAAATTTGGAATAATAATTTACAAATTCTAGAAAACTTTAGATCCTGAAGGTTCTGTGGACGTGTTTATGTCTTCTCTGGACTGTGGTACCTGTTAAAATATTCACTATGCAATATATTTACTTGACAAAGATTCTTCAAAATTGTCATTTGTCATTTGAAAGTTTCAGATCTTTTTTTTTTTTGGTTTTTGCAAAACAATGGGCTTAAGTGACTTGCCTAAGGTCACACAGCTAGTAGATCATTTTTTGCTTGTCAAACCAATAACTTCAATTTTCTTTTCTTTCTTTGAGGTCACCTCAAAGATGATAATGTTATCAAGGACACCAGCATTTGTAGATATTTTATGTCTTGGACTAAAGCCTGAAGTTTTTGGCAGATGACCCTAAGATACACATTGGAGCAGATACTCAAACTGATAAGAGCTATCTTTTCCTTGTCTTCCCTTATCATAGGAATCTAATGGAAACCATTTCATAAGTATGGTGTGGGAGAGCACTGATTAATATCTAATAGCCAGCCCACAGAATGTTAAACTCTTGGCATAGTATGCTGGTTCATTGTAGTTCATAATTATATCTTTATATTTTTCTCCAGTATTAATACTATAGTATAGGTAATGCACATATTAAAAAATTCTGTGGATTGTGTGAAGATATCATTAGCAAGTAAAGTTTTGAGGTGGTTCCTAAAGTTATTTCTCCATCAGAAAGGAAGTAATTGTACTTGTTTGTCCAGGAGCAGTGAGCTACTTGGAGATAAATTGTATCAAACTCCACCCATCCCTTTAATGTAGTATACACACATTTTTCCTTTTGTTGTACTTTTGCCTTAACCAAATCATCTTACTTTTTGAGTATCTTGGAATCCTCCTGTGGGTTGAAACATCAATGCTCTTGATATTCAGTGTGACCATTTACCCTTCTCCTCCAAATAGGCCTCTGCACAGACTAGATGGATGGTGAAAGTGTGAAGGTACAGGTCAGATTGTCTGCAGATCCTGTTTCATTCTTGAACAGACTGAAATTGGTTCCAGTCATTGCTGTTATGACAATGATATTTTCTGGAACCATAAAAACCAAAGACAAGGTATTCATTTTTTGTATTGACACCATTAAGATTCAATAACCTTAAAGTTATATAAATATGATCAAATATAATTTCAAAGGAAAATAAAAAATTGTAGGATATACAAAAATAGATTTACCAAATTTTGTTGCTACTCCTTAGTTAACTTCAGGCAGAGTCTGATATGACCCAGCTATGAATAATATTTGTCACACAGTTCTCCAGGCTCAAGCTCCTCTGAAAGCACAGACAGAATTTTTCTCAATGTATTTTATAAAATGACTTGAAAATAAGATCACTTGTATGGCACTCTTCCAAACTTTAGTACATTCCAAATTCTCCTCACCACCTCTTTGTGGGGGTCCTCTGAGTCCAAATTGGGAATAAAACATATAGTCATCTGACTGCTTTTACCAGTTTGCCTAGCCTTTTCATATACAAATGAACCACTCATCATCTCAGTTACTTTATTTATAATGCACAAATGAGTATACTGAAATATGAAGGAGATCAAACCTTAAAAGATATAGATGCAGTCTGAAGATGATGCACCCTTTCATACTTACACAAATAATACCATCCAATGCAAATGCAAACTTAGTCATTCTTTTATCCATTTAGTGTTTCCATTGTGAATAGTTCACTAAACTCTTTTAAGTGAACACGAATCTTATTTAGGAGGTTCTTCTGTGTTCTTGGTTTGATGAAATATGAACAGTTTGAAATGGGACAAAGTCACATCTGAAAGCAGATGAATGTTAAGCAAGTAAAAAGAAAATAAAATGGGAAGGAATGATAAGTAATCTTTCTGAACTTGACTGGGGACATTTCTTAGGAGCAGTGAATTGAGAATCCTTTGCCAATTTTTATAAAGGTGGACAAACATTATTTCTATATTTATTCATATTTGACCAAGATTCCTTAACTTATTAGCTCAGCAACCAAAAACAATCTCAGAATTTCAATATTATTCATGACTGTTGAAAACTCTGAAAGTTTGCTCTTATCTTCATTCCAGACAACCTCAGGTATACTGATTCATTAATGAAACCACAGACTATAGTTCAAGTGACTAATAAAATGTCCTTAGTCTGGATTCCCCAGAACTTCACTTTTTCATAATTCTAGCCTAATTCAGCCTCAGTTCCAGTTTCCTCTATTCAATGTTCAAAGTCATGGACTTTGACTTAGAAAAGATTTAAAAGTCTACTAAGTCCAATCCTCTATATCATTTTACAGATAAACGTTTCAACTTTCACATAGTATATAAAACCTGCTGATTGAAACTGCCTTTATATAGACTTTTTGACCTCCTGTGTCCCTGACTTGCCTTGACTAAATGTTTTTTTAAAAATTATTTATTTTAACATTCTTTTCTTTTTAAATTTGGAGTTCCAAATTCTCTCATGCCTCCCATCTACCAAGAAGGCAAATGATACATCAATTATACATGTGAAATCATGTAAAACATATTTCCATATTGACCATGATGAAAAATAATTTTTTTTTAGGTTTTTGCAAGGCAATGGGGTCCCAAGGCCACACAGCTAGGTAATGATTAAGTGTCTGAGGTCAGATTTGAGCTCAGATACTCCTGACTCCAGGCAGGTGCTCTATCCACTCCTCCACCTAGCTGCCCCCAAGAATATATTTTTTAAAGAGAGAAAATTATTCTTCACTTAGTGTTCAGTGTTCATTAGTTGCCTCTCTGGAGATGCATGAAATTTTTTTCATCATGAATCCTTTGGCATTGTCTTAGATTATTGTATTGATCAAAGTATCCAAGTCTTTCACAATAGATCATCATTACAATACTACTATTACTGTGAACAGTGATATTTCCCAGTTCTTCTATTCCACTTTGCATCAATTCATTTAGACCTTGCTATGTATTTTTTCCACGATCATCCCTCATTATCTTTGATAGCACTTTATATATGCCACATCTTGTCCAACCATTCCCCAATTGATAAACACCCCCTCAAATTCCAATTCTTTGCCACTACTAAAAAAGTTGATATAAATATTTTTATGCATTTAGGTATTCTCCATTTTTCTTTGATCTCTTTGGGATATAGACCCAGTAGTGGTATCACTGGGTCAAAGGGGATATAGTTCTAAATTGTTCTTCAGAATGGTTGGATCTGTTCACTACTTCACCAACAATTCAATAATATACCTATTTTCTTTCATCCTTTCCAGTATCTATCATTTCTGATAAATGTGAGTTGAGACTTCAAAGTTGTTTTAATTGGCCTTTCTCTAACTGATAGTGATTTAGAGGAAGTAGGTCCAACTCTAGGTCTATAGGACAAATATGCCCTCAAAGCCTATTCATCAGCATTATTTTATTTTGTTATTATAATAATTGACAATATGGGTCACATTTTCATTGTAAGTAAATATTAAATCTTATTTGGGGTCCTTGACAAATTGTTCAGCAATGTGACCCAGAAAAGCTAAAAGGCTGGACACTCATGATTTAGAGCATATATTTTCATGACTACAGATGGCTTTGACTACTTCTAAGTTCCTGTTCATATCCTTTGCTCATTTACCAATTAGAGAATGGGTCTTTTTTTTATAAATTTGACTCAGTTCCTTATATATTTGAGAAATAAAGCACTTATCAGAAAAACTTCTCATATCATCTTTTATATTATTGCATTGTTTATAATATCTTCTGGCAAAATGTAGTTTCTCTGATTATCTTTTTTAATTGGGTCTATTTTTGATTTTCTTTGTCTGAGATCATAATTACATCCCTGCTCTCTTCCCTTCAGCTGAAGCATAATACTGTAGACTCTGCTTAAACCCTTCAACTCTGTGTGTGTCTTTCAGTCCCAAGGGTCTCTTGTATATAGTATGCTGTTGGAATATATATGGTTTCCAATCCAGACTGTAATCTGCTTCTTACTGTTATAGAAACATTCCTCCCCATCTGGTTACCGTGACCCAGAATTGTTTATGGGCAATAGTGTTGCCAGTCATTGTCAGCTATAACTAATGCCAGGAAAGGATTTCCTCTAATCTCTTTTTAACCATTGTCTGAACCCTCACTGTCTATGGGTGAGCTATGGACTGAGAGCTCCTGCCCCAGCTGTTGTTGCCTCCTTGTGGTCCAGGAGCCCCCATCTTGGTATCACAGAATTCTCCTGCCAACTTTCTAAATTTTCTTAGGCCAGAAAAATGTCTTCTTCTGATCTTTCTGCCAGTCCAAAATTTGGTTTGAGATGCCTTTTGAAGGAAAACAATGGGAGAGTTCAGCTGTACTCCACCTTCTTATTGCTTAAATGTTATAACCCACAGTGACAGGTAGATTAGAACCTATGTCACAGGAAAAGAACTGAAAATATTTGGTCTGGAGAAGAGAATATGTAGAAGAAATATGATAGTTAACTTCAGATGTTTCTGTGTTCATCCTATGCAAAAAGAATTAAGCTTTCTGGTCTCATAGGACATAACTAGGAAGAACAGGGAAAAACATTACAGGGAACTCATTTTAGATTATATAACAAAACCAAACTAAAACAAAAAACTTTGTCTTTCCAGGCATAAAACAAAATTTCCCCTCTATCTCCCCACCACATTCAGTCATCT
This sequence comes from Macrotis lagotis, assembly GCF_037893015.1. NCBI lineage: Eukaryota > Metazoa > Chordata > Mammalia > Peramelemorphia > Peramelidae > Macrotis > Macrotis lagotis. The sequence goes on from NC_133666.1 coordinate 285,368,406, forward strand.
GTTCAGTCTTTTTCCTCCATTTCACACCTTCACTTCTTGAAAAAATTGCTAGAAATCATAATTACCACTCTCTCACAACTCATTCTCTCTCAGTCTCTTGGAAGATGAATTGTACCTTTATTTGAAACTAATGACTGGCTTCAGAGACCTTTTTGCAGTCTTCTTCCATATTGAATGCTTTGTAATTTTTGTCACTGTTGATGACTTTACCCTAACATGAGTTAGAAGAGTTTTTATTAGAAATCTCTCAGCCCCATTTTTGCCTGATATCCTAACCAGATGAGAACATATCTCAACCAATTAGTTTTCATTATGGGCCTTGTTCTAAGAGCAAAAAGACTTTGAAACTTATTTGATGAAGTGAAATAATGTCCCACAGAGCGAGAAATCTGTTTCACTTGGTTGTCATATTTTTGTTATGCTTTCTGAGCTCTGTTTAAAAAGGTTTTCCCAGAAATTGGAATGAGAATGGAGTTCTAGCTAAACTCTCTGAGAAGGAATAATCTAAGGGATAAGGGGAAACCTTCATTTCAGCCTTGGTTAAGTCTCCATACTTCCCTCCTCCTTTTAATTTTGAACCTTCCAGTTTCAGAAGGTCAAGAGGATGTTGGACTTGTCTATCTTCTACCAGTATCTTGACATTGCACCCTTGGAGATATCAATGGTCTCCTGTATTCCCACCGGTGTTCTAGCCTGGATCAACTGGTGGCAGTTGTTTGCATCTTTGGGAACCAATGAAAAAGATGTCTAGCGACCAGAGGTTGTGAATACAAACACTCTAAACTTAAACTGCTTTCGCTTGGCTTCTGTATGTACTCAAGGGAGAGTATCCCAGTCTTTTGGGGGTAGTTTGTCATCTGTTACTTTGAACTCTCATGAGTTAGGACTTGAACTGATAGCATTAGAGTATCCATTCCTTATCTCTCGATGGTAGACCTAGAACCTTGAGATGGAGCAATGTACCCTCCCTGAGAATTCAACTTGAATATTATAGTGGGATTTGGGATGAGGATACTTCAGAGTTTATGCAGGTTATGTTAGATTATATTGCCTCTCTTAACTTCAGAAATATCATATACTTTTCCCACCTTCCTTCCTCTTTATATCTTTGGCTGGATATTTACTCTCATCCTAAAACCAGAGGTATATTGGAACCAGTTTCAACCAAGAGCTGATAGTTAAATTATAAGTGGAAGCATGAATATCTAGGAAATCAACAAGTACTAGGAAATAAGGACATGATTTATTACTTTCTTCAAAATCTAGACTTAAGAAAGTGATGGAGAAAATGTTAATGATATAGGGTTAAACTTGAAATTGTATCACATCTACATTTGCTTTTTTAATGATTTACTTTTTTTTTTGCATTTATCAGCATATCCATTTTAAACTCTGAATTTTGGAGTTCCCCGAGCATGCATGCTAGGCTTTCTTCTTTCTTGACAATTCTTTCTGTTGGCAATCTCATTCACTTCCATGTCTTTAACTATAATGATTATACAGATAATTCCCCCAAGCAATGCCTCCATTCATGAGACTTCTCTGCAGGACTCCAGGCTCATGGCCTCCAACTATCTTTGGAGTTAGTACCTCTATATTAACTTGTCCAAAATTTAGTTGAGTATCTTTCCCACAAAACCTGATGTTCTTTCTGATTTTATTTCTAGCAGTGGCACCCTGCTCAAACATTTGTGATCTTATAATTTTCTCTGACTCTTCCTTCTCACTTCCAATCAATTATCAAATCTTACTGGTTCTTTCTCTAGAGGGGATTTCTGCACAGGTTCTTTCTTGCTCCAAAATTATATGACCCAGTGACTTGAGTCTCATCTTAGAAACATTGTCTTGTACCATATATACCCAGTATAAAGGCATCAGTCCTATCACCATGATACTAGGAAGTTTACTCCTCTACTTGATCATACCTCATTTGTCTCCAAACTCTTAAATGGATGTGGAAATACAAATTGAATCCCCATGTACCTTGCTACCTACCTGCACCTATGTCTTTAGGGGAGTGATGTAAAGAGAATATATCTTTTTTTCTCCCTCGCTTGAAAGAAGTAAAGAAATTTAATTCTGGAAATTAGAAGAAATTTTCATTTTCCCTTCTTTCCTCCACTAAAATCCTACCTTAATGCCTCATTGTGGAATAAAAGTGTTTGATATTACTAACAATAATAAATTTACAATAATAATATTTAATAAATTTAATAAATAATTTCAAATTAAAATAAATTTAATAAATAATAAATTAACAAACAATAATAAATATTAATATTACCTAATTAATCAAGCACTATGCTAAGCACTTTTTATTTGATCCTCATATCAATCCTTGGGGGTTGGAAGGGAGTATTGTTATTCCCATTTTACAGATGAGTAACTGAGGCAAACAGGTTAGTTTGTCCAGGGCCCACATACAATAGGTATCTGAGTCCAATCTTCCTGACTCTGGATCTATCATACCACTTTAACTGTGCCATATGGTTGCCAGATCAGTGAAACATAAGCTTTTATGAGTTCTACCAAGATGTAAAAGCTTCAAAAAAAGGTTAAATGATGGAATTAATGTGCGTTGTTCAAAGATCAGCTTGACTAAATTTGGTCCACCAATAGTTTATTGTATTAATTTTCTTTGACTATTAACAATCCTAAAAAGACCATATATACTAAATTGTGATAGGGTTGTCTACATCAGTTAAGTAAATTTGCTGGTGATGAGCTGTTTCAATCTTATCTAACTCACCATGACCCCATTTGGAGTTTTCATGGTAAAGATGCTGGAGTGGTTTCCATTTTCTTCTCCAATTCATTTTATAGATGAGGACTTGAGACAAACAGGGTCAAGTGATTTATTCAGAGTTATTCAGTTACTACATGTCTGAGGCCAGATTTGAATTCAGGTCATCCTGACTCAACATCCAGCCTTCTCTCCCAATTAAAATATTAAAGATGTTATCTTGATCATCATTTTTATTTATTCCTTTTGAAATTTTTTTATGGAAGGAAAATTTTACAAATAAAATAGTAATTTAGTTTTATGTCACTTTCTTAATAAGGTGCTTATGTTCATATTTTGTTTTGTCTGACTGTCCTAAAAATCTTGTGAGTTAAGTAGTCTAATTATAATTTCTATTTGAAAAGAAGGAATATGAAGTCAAGGAAGGATAAATGACTTGCACAAAGTCACACAGCTAAGTATTTTGCTGATATGGATCTTGAATCACTATTTTTTTGACTCTATATTCATTATCCTTTCCAATCTACATCTGACAATGCTTTTATGGCCTTGGACAATTCACTTAATTTTTTATGACCTCAATTTCCTCATCAATAAAATGGAGTGGTAGTGAAAGGACTGGACTAGACAATACTGCAATCCCTTCTGGATCTAAATTGATCATCCCATGATCTTATATTTTTGCTATTTCTTTGAAAAATGCAGACACTGCAAAAATTTTTTATTAAATATCTTCAGAGTGCATCATCTTATTTCAGTCTATTGTATATTTTGAGAAAAGAGAATACCATACTATTATCATTATTGTTTCACTCTTAAAAATTATCTGTTCCAGTGCTAGGTTGTTACTTGAAGCCTTTCTATCTTGTTAGCATTTATAAAGTGTCTACCAGTTCTCAAACAAAGAAATTAAATCTATATATAAAACCATATAGAAAAATATTCCAAATCATTAATGATTAGAGAAATTCAAATTAAAACAACTATGAGGTACCACCTCACATGATCAGATTGGTTAAGATGATTAAAAGAGAATGATCAATGTAAGAGAGGTTGTGGGAAGAATGGGACATTTAATGCACTACTGATGGAATAAAAATGATCATAACATTTGACCCAGCAGCACCAATAAAAGGTCTTTATCTAAAAGAAATCATTAAAAAAATGGGGAAAGTCCCACGCATTCAAAAAGATTTATAGCAGCTCTTTTTGTAGTGGCAAGAAATTGGAAATTGAGGGGATGTCCATCAATCGGGGAACAACTGAACAAGTCATGGTATATGAATGATATGGAGTACTATTGCTCTCTAAGAATTCATGATTAGAGAAGCATAGAAAGAATCGCATGAACTGATGCTAAGTGAAGGGAGTAGAACCAAAAGAACATTGTGCACATTAACAGCAATATTGTGATATGATCAACTATAATGGATGCAGCTCCTCTCAGCAGTTCAGTGATCTAGGACAACCTCAGACAACACCATCCACACCCAAAGGAAAACAAAATGAAAAAAAAAAACAATCAAACCCAAACCAACCCCAAAACCAAACCCACAGAATCTGAATGGATACTATGTTCACTTAAAAAAAACTTTTCTTATGTTTTTCTTTCCTTTCCCATGGTTTTCTCTCTTTTCTCTTAGTCCTAATGCCTCATATACAAAATATCTAATAAATAAAATGTTAAACACAAATGAACATGTATAACTTTTATTAGACTGTTCACTTCTTAGGGGAGGGGTGGAAAGGGAGAGTGGTAGAAAAATGTGTAACATAAATATTCAAGTGGATGACTATTGAAAAACTTATATGATATGTAATTGGAAAAATAAAATAAAATATCAATCAAAAAATTAAAGTGCCTATTATGTGTAAGTCAATGGAAATGCAAAGATAAAGTGTCACAGGGCCTGGTCATATGGAGCTGACATTCTATAGAAGGACAGAACATATGCATAGACAAGTATCAGAGAAGGTAGGGAAAGGTGAAAGCAGAACTTATTTCTGTACTTGTTTTATTTTCCCTCCTCCTTTAAATTAGATTGTAAGTTTTTTGAGATCAGGGACTTTTGTTATTTTTTAATCTTTGGAACTGATGTCTAGCCTGATTCCTTGTCCATAGTAAGCACTTAGTAAATATTTAAAAATTTTTTGAATTGTGTATTTGAATATCTAGGGGGTTTTTTGGTCTACTTTTTCTTAACTCAGTACCACAGTCATGCATTCACATCCCCCCCCCCATATTCAAAAGAATCACTGCTAATGATCACAAGAACTTCAAGTTCAAAGGAGGAAAGGGGGAAAGAAGCTGTCACTTAGAAATCTCCTGAAATACCTTTTTTGCATGTATCTAATTATCATGTTAATTTATCTTCAAGGCTCCCAATTTCCCCCTCCTGTGGATCCTAGATGACCCAGTTTGCTTCAGATAAATTCAGATAAATTAAAAAATAGAAAAAGACTATTGTAGACTTAATTCCAACAACCAGAGTCGCTCAATAAGCCTGCAAGAAGCTTTTGAAAAATCAAGAAAAACGTAAAAAAGGTCTTTAAAAGTAGTTTTTCATGTTTTCCCCAACAGAGTAATAATACTTCTTTAAAGATAGCAGGTGGTGAGAGCCAATCAATATGCCATTAAGACAGGGACAGCAGCAAGATGGGAATACATGGTGAAGAAATTGTGAAACCTTTCACTTTTTAATTTTCAGCAAAAAGAACAGAGGGAAATTGCATTCTTTTTTTATTTTAGCTTAGTAACCTAAGCTAACATCATGTCTTTGTTTTCAGCTGAGAAGTTCACATGTGGTCTCCATGACCCTCAGTAGTACCTGAATTAGTACATAACTAATCAGGGTTCAACCTAACCACACTTTTGACTTTGGGGTTTGCTGAAAATCACTTTTAATTATTATTCTTGTCCCTTTAGTGCCAATATAATATTTTAAATATAATCATTTAAAATGTATATTCACCTAAAAATAAGTTGGTAGCAGTTGTTTAGACAGCTGAACTCTGAAATATCTACTAAATTCAATTTAGCTGAGTATTTTTCTTTGTTATTAGTGTTGAGATAGCATGTATAATACTAATAGTAATTAGCATTTACATGGCACATTAAGGTTTTCAAAATGCTTTACTAATCTTATCTCATTTCATCCTCACAACAAACCTGGGAGGTAGGTGCTATCATTACCCCATTTTACAGAGAAGAAAACTGAGGCAGGCAGACATTAAATAACTTGACCAGAGTCATATGACTTGTAAGTCTCTGAGGCTAGATTTGAACTCAAGTGCTCAAAATTTCAGACCCAGTTCTCTACGTACTGATCCACCTATGCTATACTATGTATATTGTTTTGTTTTAAAAATCAATTTAATAATCTAATTGAACAACATCTTAATAGTTGATATATAATTTGTCTTGAGACAAATGATTATATATGTAAATAAATACACATACACACATACATATATATGCATATATATATATATATATATATATATATATATTCATACTCAAATGTTTTAGGCTAGCAAAGTTTTGCAACTGCCATGCATCTTTGGGTATGACTTAGAAGTAACATAGAAAAGACTTCAGCCATCCCCCTGCCTCTTACAGCTCTAAATGCCTGACTCCATGCTATCTTATTGTAACTCTGGAAGAAAGAGTGAGGCTGAAGATTTTATGCAATTCTTCTTCACTTAAATCCAATTCACATAGCTGTCAAGACATCATTCCATAATGTCTTTAGTCTTCTTCAAAACAATTTCTAAACAGCAACAACAACAAGAGGGGAACTAAGTTCAGGCTTAAGATCCATAGGCCAATGAACTTTTTACCCTAATATCACTGATGCAGTAGTAATATTCACCCAAGCACCTCACAGATGGACTAATTGATATTTTAAATCTGGTTTAGTAGAAATATAATAATAAAACCTCATTAACAGAGCATCTTCTATTTCCACCTCCCTTCTCTAAAACATCCATATGAAATAGGTAGTACAAATATAATTATTTCCAATTTATAATTAAGGAAATGGAAACTTAGAGAGACAAAGGGATAAACTTACTTTAACTAAGAGATGCTTATTAGCAATGTGTAGAGCATAAATTTTAGAGTTGATCCATCTTCTAATATCAGACTGTTTTCAATATTGGTGTCCCAATGTCAGACCAGTTTAACTTTTGGGAAATTCATACTACAGTTTGTGAATGATTATGAGAGAGAGAATGGCCAGGTGAGAATCCAAGTAGCTTCTTTTGGCTAAGCTACTATGGCAAAAGTTTTTTCTTTCATCTTCCTTGGTGGTCCTGGCTGCTCTGATTCTGGTAAGGTGTCAGAAGTTCATTCAATGTATATGTTTTCTCCTAGGTATCTGTGTGTGGTCCACAGCTGGGCCCTATACCGCTTCAAAATCAGTAGAGGAAGAACACATCTCTGAAGGGTTCTGAGTGGTGGTGGTGGTGATTTGTCCTATAAGTTTTAGCCTAAGAGGCATTCAATCCCCTACAACCAAAGCCCAACCTTTTATCATGAGGGTAGATTGGATTGAAACCTGAGAGCTGAACTGAAGCAGTTGTATTTTGGTAAATGTGTAACAGTTGGATTTCCAAATGCAAAAATGTATTTAAGAAACAATCAGTATTATAAGTGTTTTTTATATCATTTTCTTAAGTCTAGACATTGAATAAAACAGTAAATCAAACCCTGATTTATAGCATCTGACAAATTTCTGAGGTAAAAATCCCAACACTGTCAATTTGGCAACTGTTCTCTCTAGCCAGTATGACTGTAGCACCCCTCAGAACTGAGCTCTCCTGTCTTCAAATCCCAGGTTCTTACCACTGCACATCAAGATGAAGAAAGTCTACTTTGATACAGATAAATTTTCTGGAGAAGTCAAAAAGTGAGAAAACATCTTGAACCTTACTGAAGTTAAACAAATATGATGGGGGAAATATTAAAAAAAACTATGAACTCATATGTTTACTCTCCTATCTATACAAAATCCTTATGAGGGTCGTTTATACATGATTTGAGCCAATCCTTGAAGAGGATATTATTAGGGAACAAGCAGATCAAAAAGCAAAATTAGGACCAATGAACTTTAGATAGGCAGAGATATAAGGAAAACCTACTTGAAAACATGTTCAGTCACTTTCAATCATATCTGACTATGGATATTCCCCAATTTGGGGGGGGGGTAGTATTAGAGTTATTGTTTTTCTTGGTGGTGGTCCTTCATTCTCAAAGAAGACCAATTAGAACTATGTGGAACTGTAATAGACTTCCTGGAGTGGTTATGAGTTCTTAATCCCTAGCACCTCCAAGCAAAGGACAACTGACTACTTTCTGGGGATGTTATAGTGCAGACTCAAAATAAAACAAAGGTGGGATTAGATATCATATGAATTCCTTCTACCTCTCAAAGTCTGTGATTCCTTCATCTCCTTTGTTTCTTGGTCTGTTATTTCTTCATATTTATTATCAAGTATCATCAGCTCTTTTCCTTGGTAAACCATGAGTTTCAGTCAGCTCCAGCTTCTTCTTGCTCCTGTGCTCTGAAGTTGAAAAATCTATTTACTCACAAAAAAATGTATAGAATAGGATAGAGTTATTTTAAAAAAAATGCCTGGAATGAAGAATCTAAGAATAATATTTGAGTATGTGAAGAAGAAATGTGTTCTCTTTGATTTAAAAAGTCGTCAAAGTTTTCCTATGAGCTGAGTTTACTCTGAACATGGACTGATGATTTATTGCTATGATTGGAGGAATTTGGAATTTTAGATTTAGCCTTTTACTTTCCTCCCAGTGGTGGTGGGTCTGAAGCATGTGTTGTCAGTTCAGAGACCCTTGATAGTTTCCCTAGTGTAGATGGTTCCCCCCCAGTCTAGATGGTTCATTCCTCATCAAAATGCTGACAAGTTGATGAAATATTTAAGGGCATGGTTGTTTTCTTGGTAAGAAATGGAGATTTTTAAAGGGGAAAGGGTAAGTTCAGGTCTTAAAAGGATGCAAAGAAGCAATGGATTTGGAACATATGACAAAAGATGAATACAGAAATATGAAATGGTCTTGTATGAACAATGTCAATAAGAATGAAGTGTTGAATGAGCTAAATCTTGAAGAAAATGTTAAGGATATTAAAAGGGCTTTTTAAAGGCATCTTCAGAGTAAGAATAAGAACTCCTAAGAACAAATAGTACATATGATGTATTACTCAACCTTTCTTTTGGTTCTACTCTATAAACAAGAAAGCTATTCAAATTGAGAAAAGGTAGAACAAATGAGTACATGACAACACTAACCAAAATAAATACATATTTTATAGAGAGATTGAAGATGGACAAAACACATTTCTTCCAACAGGATAACTCTACCATGGTGGCCTCAGAGCCTAGGGGCAAGTCCCAACACTGACACATACTAGTTCTGTGATCCTGGGTATTTCAGTGCTCTAAGCAATTCCTTAAGAGCTGTGGAGACCCATTCCTGAAAGAACTCATTGTAATATGCTGCCCTGTATTGATAGAGGGAGTTTCCTCATCTGATACTTTTCTATAACAATGAAATCATAGATCTAATCTCATATCTCTGAGAAGTGGGTTATATGAGGTGATAAGGGAATATCATACTGTATTAACTGAGAAGTCTCTTGCCCAAATAAATTATATACTAGAGTAATACTATAAAAGAATTTATAGAAAATGACTGATAAATTATTTTTTAGTGATCTTTGAGGATTATGGAGAATACAAAGAAGCCAGATGAATGGAGATGAGAAAATATTACAATTTTCACAAAGGAGAAAAATATAGATTTCAGTATATATGAACTGAAAATTGTGATGTTCCTTCCATGGTAAAATTCTAGAACAAATTATTAAATAGATAGTTTGTAAGCAGTTACAAAAGAAAAGTAAGAATAATTGCAACCTATCAAAACAGGATTATTAGATTTTTAGATTAAGGAAATGCTGCAAACAAATTGTATCTGGATTTTTAGCAAGGCATTTGACAAATCATAAAATCTCTGTGAAAAAGTTGTAGAAATGTACCTGATCGGTAGTATTTTTAGAAAGATTTGTAGGTGATTGGTTAATTAACCAATATCAACCTGAGCAGAGGTGTATTTTTGTTTTCCTTAAGATTCTATTGTTGAGTCATCTCCATTGTGTCTGACTTTTTGTGGTCCCATTTTCTTTGCAAAGATATTGTGGAGGGTTTTCCATTTCCATTTCCAGCTCCTTTTACAGTTGAGGAATTGAAGCAATCAAAGTTAAGTGACTTGCCCAGGATCACCCAGTAAGTGTCTGAGGTCACATTTGAACTTAGAAAGATGAAAAGACTCCAGGGTTATTATTCTATTCACTATACCACCTAATTTCTCTCTTCAGTCATATACTATTATACAACTTGGATAAAGACATAGCAGAAATTTTTATCACATTTAGATAAGTTAGACTTGGCATGAAAATGATGTAAGGACTTTAATTGACTGGAAATTCCATAGTGTAATGTGACTGCCAACAAAAACTAAGACAATCTTTAGTTGTATTAATATGATCCCTAGAATAAGGGAAGTAATATTATTGATGTACTTACGTAAGATAGATGCTTAATAAATGCCTGTTAAATTGAATTTAATCAAATTCTAAGCTAGTAATCTTGCTGAAAATTGTTCACTGATGTTACAGTAATCCCATCCTGGTCATACTCGTATCTTTGAGATCACATATAAGCTTTTTCCTTCATTCTCCATATCCAATGCACTATCAAGTCCTGGTGAATTTTTCCCTTCCTTGTTTCTGTACTACCACAGAATCAGTCATACCCAGGAAGGAAGGCTAAGCTGACTCTTTATACTAGGATATTGGATCTTTTCCATGATCCTGGTAGAGTGGTCAAACCCTGGCACCAATGAGTTCATCAATACAGATTCAGAACTTAATTTGTCTGAAAGACAGCCTGGCAAAAGAATCTTTTGTGAACATATTTAATGATTGTGTTTGTTTCAATATTCAATTTTAAGGGGGCCTGTTTCTTATTTGTTCTGATTCTTCTATAAGAGTTTAAAAGCAAAACAATGTTATTGGATCAACGAATGATGAAAAGATTGTGTTAAAAATGTTAAGTATTTAATATTAGTGATTTTATATAATCATCATCATAATTATGTTTATAAATCTCTTGCTGCTAAATAATATTCAAACAAGATCCTAAAACATCATTAGGAACTCATTGAAATAACACTATAGAAAAAATCCTTTTAAACAAATCAGGAGAAAAAATCTAAGAACAACAAAAGAAAGAAACAACAATTCCCAGTCATGCTTATAATCAGAAACATACATGGCTTGCCACTGGTAATCAAACTCCCTTACTTCATTTGATTAGCAACTGTAGCCACTTTAGAAATTTTTTCCCTAGCTCTAAAACCAACAAATTAGAAAGTAAGAAAGGTGTCTTTTTATATTTCATCTTTTCTATATTAAGAACACTGATTTTGAAACAAAAATGAGAAAGCCTGAAAGAAGTTGTTTCATCTTATATGCCTCTGTGCAGACTTCCCTGGGAGAGCTGGCTCCATCAGTCTACTTCCACAACTATGGTTTATGTAAGACAGAACTTGCTCTGCAACATTTTGTGATCAATTAAACATCCAGGGGTTCAAACATGACAGAAATATCTTCATACCCCATGCAGAATTTTGAGGAGACAGGAGAAACCTGTGGTCCAAAAGGAAGATTGAAAAGTGATGCTGCTTTTATTGTGCTATGGTCAGAGCTGCAAGAGGGGATGCATACCATTAGAACACCACATGAGTGAATAATCATAATTAGGGTTTTATTTTTTAGGTTTTTGCAAGGTAAATGGGATCAAGTGGCTTGTCCAAGGCTACACAGCTAGGTAATTATTAAATGTCTAAGTTCAGATTTGAACTCAGGTACTCCTGATTCCAGGGCCAGTGCTCTATCCACTGCGCCACCTAGCCACCCTAACCATAATTGGTTTTGTTGGAGATGGGGGGTTGTTAGTGAGCCAATGTGTGACAAGAAAAAAAAGACACTCATTAGAAACCAGGCTTTTCAGGACTAAATTTAGTTTACTAACTAAACCTAATTCCTTGTTTTAGGATTGGGAAGACTGAGTAGCTCAGCCCCCTGGGTGCACAGTCCCAAAGCTGGATTTGCAAAATAACAGCTAATATATCAATAAGCACTTTAAGGTTAGCAAAGCAGTGTGACAAAAAAAAGAAAATCATTTAATCCTCACAACAGAGAGGAGGGAACTTTAAGTATTATTATTATTATTTCCATTTTCAGATAGTATAACTGAAACCAAGAGAAAGGAAGAAACTTATTCATGTTTTCACAGCTAGCCAGAGCTCTAGAGACAATGTTCCAATGCAGGACTCTTCCAGATTTGTTTGGTAAGTTACCTGTAATAAATTTAATTTTTTTTCTTTTAAAAAACCAACTGAATGTAAACACCCCAAAACAGAGCATTTACACACACACACACACACACACAGTAGATAGCACAAGAGAATTTTAAATAAAAATAAATCTATTTGATTCTGCTAATTTAAAATGTATACAATAAATTCTTTAAACTGTCCTCTTTGTGCTACCTTCTGAAAATAAGTTAAAATGGTTCCCTTTTTGTTTTGGCATCACATTGTTACCCTTCTCTTATTTTTCCACAGCCCTCAATTAAAAATTGAGAGAAAGACAAAACCCATGTAACAAATAAACATAGTTAGGCAAAATGAATCCATACAGTTACCATGTTCAAAATGTACATCTCTTTCTGCATTTTGGGTCCAACGCCATTCTTTCAAGGGGTGAGTAACATGCTTTGTCATAGCTCTGTTGAGACATGGGACATTGATTTGAACAGAGATTTTAAGTTTTTTAAAAGGACAAACTTGATTAAAAAAAACAAAAAATGCTTAATCTAGTCATTGAAGTCTCTAAAACCCTTTTTCATATGAAATTTTTATACATATATTATCCTTGTACTCTCTTTTAAATATTTCTTATATTTTCCAGACTACATTTGGCGATCTTAGCATAGTGGGGAAATCTCTTTGATTCTCCTTTCCCCTTTCACATACATAAACAAGTCAGAGCTGCTTGTTTGAAAGAAGTGCAGCTGATGGTTCACAGGAGGGAATGAGCTAGGCGATCTCCTGAAAATCCAGCCTGGTATGGGGGATCATTTTTCAGCATTCTGCACTTCCTCACAATAAAGGGCTTGTGTCAAGCACCAGATATCAAGCTCTGTTCAGGTGGGGCTGTCCATCAATTCCTTTATATGGTCAAGATGTGCAAAGGATGGGTCCTCTCCCCTTATCCTTATGTCACTATGCTTCGTTCACTGTTATAATAATGTGATTGCACAGCTCTTTGTTCTACCCCTCCCTAATTATGATTTACCATCACATTGACACATGTTGTTTCATTGTCCACATTTCCAAGATTACTCTTAGTTCTAAACAAACTTTCATGCTCTCGTCTTCTTTTAATTTTTTTTTTATTATGCTCTCCTCTTTCTACTTTCTTACTGGCCCCCAAACTCCTAGTCTTATGCATGCCAAGAGAGAGTGGGCAACAACAATCAATGCAAACATTTTGTTTTCTCAGTTTTCAAAGGTGGTACCTTCCCCAAAACCTGACAGGTCAGAAATGAAAAGAATTAACAGGAAACAATGAGACTGTCAGAGCTGCCATGGATGAGGATGAAGCCAGAGTGGAACTTGTAGCCTCCTGTCTCACACCAATACAAGGTGACTCCCACCAGTCCAGGTCTGCTTTCTCACTTCTTGCACTCTGAAAAAAGGTGATATAGTTAGTGCCCTCTAGGAAGAAAATTTAGTGCTATTTCCCAATTAAAGACAAAGACCAAAGTTGGGTTGCAGAGCAGGGGTGGTGGCTGCTGACCTCAGCTATTCTCAAAAAGCATTTAATTCTCTATTTTGCCTTTTTCCAAAAAAGATATCAGTATCTGTTATATGCTTAAAACCTCACTAGAAAGGTCCTTCTGTTCAGGGAGTTAATGAAGGGCAATCAAGGGAGTCTGGGATCAATTCAATGAGAACCCTCCACCACTATCAACTTGTAGAGATTATGGCCATGGACCTTTGCTAGTAATGGTGCCTGTTACCCACCTTTGGGGGACTCAGTTGTGAGTCATACCTAAGCTTTACTTTAGAGATTCCACTGGAGATTTAATTTTGAATATTTCTCTACATGAGGATAGAATCATGGAAAGAAATCATTCCCTTTGTTATTAGACCCCAAGAAGAGAACTCCATCTTTCTGGGCTCAGGATTTTCAGAGGGTAAAAAGCCTTAAATCTCATTCAGCTTAGGTTGTGTTAGACTTTGAGCAAGGAGATACTTGGGTTCCAAACCTACATTCACCACCAACTGAGGAGCTAGGATCTTTGAACCTCTTGGTCTCAGAAGGTGACCTCCAAACTTGAACACATCCATACCAGGACTGATACTTCTTCACCTAAGAACAAGCACAAAAAGACCCAAAACTAGGGTTATAATTATTCAAATAGGTGGTAAACTTTAACTTCCATTTGGTGATTGTATGGTGTTCCATAGGGTTTAGGGGAAACTACCTGGACACAACCCATTGCCAGAAAGAGCAGAGGTGAGAAGAAAAAAGCCTGAGGCCAAGTCACTCCCTTTTTAAATGTCTGTGGGGTCATCAGCTTCTCCAGTGTTCAATAGGGTTTTGCTTAATTATCCCTCCAGTCCTAAGCCATTTCCCCAAAGTGGTCAGAATGGCCCCAAATATGATGCTCCTTGGGATGGTTTCTGTAAATCCATCCATTCCATGAATGCTACCTGGGAGCATTTTTCAATTCATACAATAAATATTTATCAACTTCCTACTGCATACAGAATTCTGTTTGACATCGAAGAAGAAGCAATTTTTAGATAAGGCATAGTTCAAGTCTTAATGAAACTTGCAGTCTATTAGATCAATATGATACATGCATCGATACTTATAATACCATTCTTTTTTTGTTTGTTTGTTTGGGTTTTTTTAAGGTGTTTTTTTTTTGCAAGGCAAATGGGGTTAAGTGGCTTGCCCAAGGCCACACAGCTAGGTAATTATTAAGTGTCTGAGACCAGATTTGAACCCAGGTACTCCTGACTCCAAGGCCAGTGCTTTATCCACTATGCCACCTAGCCGCCCCTATTATTACCATTCTAAAGGCATCAAAAATAGTATAAAAATTTTGGAGTCATCCATACTTATTTTTACAGAAATTCTGTTCCCAGTTTGTTTCAAATTTAGATATTTCAAAAAATCATAGATTAACTATTATGTTTCTAAAATCCGTATCATATTAGTCACCTGGAAGTTCTGGGTGCTGGACACAGAGTCAGGAAGACTTGAATTTAAATCTTGTACCTGATAGCTTTGTAACTTTGGGAAAGTTTCTTAACCTGTCTGCCTCTGTTTATTCAATTGTAAAATGGGGGTAGTAATAGTATCTATCACCTAGGATTGCTGGGATAGTTAAATGTGATAACAAATATACTTTGTAAAACTCTAAAGAAGTACTATTATTAAAGATATGCTTGATAGATATGTGGTTTCCTTTCCCTCTCTCATTTTTCTTCCAGTCATAAAAGAGCACAAAACTAACTTTATACTTTCATGAAGTGCACATATGCAGCAGAGAACAGAAAAGAAAGAAGACAGGAAAATTTAAGAAACATCCATTTTAGTAGGACCCAGTCAACCAATACATATCTTTAAAGATGGATATAAATGATTTATAAGGAAGGGAGTGATTTGTTGTATTTGGGCTGGGTGGGTAGCTCTCTAGGAAGCCTAATGCACTATGTGGTGTGAGGTGAGGTTACAAATACAAGCAACTCTCAATTATTCAGGGGCTGATTATTTAGCTTGTGAATCCTTCTCTGGTTGCCAGCTTTGTGGATGTTTCTTCACTTATTAGGATCCACACTCTTTTAAACCTGGGGCATTGTTAAAATTCTTGCTAAATAAATGTTTATTAAATTGATTTGAAAGGGTAGGATTTAGATATGCTTGTTTTTCTACTCAACAGAAATTTTGGTTAAAAAATGTATTGATGAAAGTGGTAATTGGAACTATTGGTAAAATAAGAAACTTGTATTTACTTCAAATTAAAGATACCCAGGGCATCAGACACCTCTTTTCTCAGCACTATTGCTCCATCACTTATATTCAAGAGTTAACACTGATCAGCCTAATAACATTTTGTATGATTACTTAGACACTGTGACATGTCATGATCGATAGCCATTTAACATCCCTCTAAAGACTATAGATGTTAAGAAGATGACTTTTTGTTCTAAGGGATAGGTTTTGCATCACTGAAAGTTTTGAATGCTTTCTCAGGTGAAATTCAATCTTCCTAAGTCGTTTTATTCTGTTCTGAACTCTCTGACATTTCCATCCATACTATCTATCCAAGATATATTACTGTTTGGCATGTTATATATGCCATCTATTTAACTGCATGTCACAGTCTTGGAAGCACTCTTCATCCATTTGGTTTTTCTTCTGTGGATAGTTAGGGCTACACTTGCCCTGGTTTCTTTTAAGCCTTAGCTCAACTCATACCTTCTGCAAAAACCCTTTCCTAATTCCTCTACCAGTCAGTAACTTCTCTGAGAACACCAAACAGAGATCTCATACATTTTTCCCTATTGTCTTTCTCATTAGATTATAAGCTCCTCATTTTTTTCTGACTGAGTGTTCATATTCTTCCTTTATTTGATCAGTTTAGATGAGAATTAGGCTCAAATGTCAGATACTTTGCCCACCTCTTCTTCCTTATTTGTACGTAAGATAATTTTCCCTTCCTTCCCCCCCCCCCCCAGGAATTCTTTTCTTTTTTTCCATTTTTCTTTTAAATCAAGACTTACAAAAACTCTCTCCCTTTAAATCATCATTTTTTTTTTTTGTATTTCCAGTGCCTGTCTGGCATATAGCATACAAGCATCAGCTTGATCCCAGCTTTGATTTAGGAGATTGTATTGTTCTGAGATGTACCTCTTTCCAGAAGACTTGTAAACACATTTGATGAGTTTGGTCTCCCTTCTTATTTAATTATTCATTATCATATTAATAATCAGAGACTTTCCTAATTCATCTCTGGCTGCATCTCAAAGGGGGATTAATTTTATCTTGTGCGCAGGAGATCTCTCATTTAGGAAGGGTCTTAAAAGCATCATTTTGATAAACCAAATGAAAGTTTTTAAAGTATCAACAAACAAGAGGCATAATTGGATTTTGTAATTTGAATACATTTCAGTCAATCATGTATCTCAAGATGGGATCATTTTTTTTCAAACAGTAAAAATTTGCCTTTTCCCCTCCTTCCTCCTTACCCCCATTAAGAAAGAACAAAACACCTGTTACAAACTTGTATAGACAAGCAAAACAAATTTCTTCACTGACCATGTCTATATACATACATACACATATAAAATATATAGGTATGCATATATATGTAATATATGTACATATGTATCATTCTGCATTCTTGAGTTTTTCACCTTTCAGAAGCAATATTTCATAATAAATCCTCTGGTATCTCTTGATTAGTGTTCCTAAGTCTTTCAAAGTTGCTTTAGTTTATAATGTTGTCTTTGTATAAATTGTTCTGGTTTACTCACTTCACTGTGCATTTATTCATATAACTCTTCCCAAATTTCTCTAAAATCAGTCTTTTCATTGTTTCTTCAGCATTGCAAAACCCATTGTGTCTATGTAAACATGTAAATACTTCCACAAGTGGAAAGGGAAGATGAGAACAATTGTTCCAACATCCATGAAATTGACTGAAGCAGGTGCTGTGGAAAGTTTTAGTTGAACATTGAACATGCCAAGGTCATCCATGGCATCCCAGTTGTCCTGATTTTTGTCTTGCTACTGGACTTAGATGACTCTGAAAGAGAAAGTGAGGCTGATTATTTTGTGCAACTCTACCTCTTAAATTCAATTTACAAATGAATCTAGACATCTCATGTAACGTCACTGTTCCTCTTCAAAAGAAAAGATAAACAACAATTGGACAATAGTATTTCAGCATACTTATAAACTGTAGCTTGTTCAGCACACTGATAGACAGTCCCTCAAGTTCCAATTCTTTTCTATCACAAAAGAGCTATAAATATGTTTATACAGTCTGTTTTGTTTAGGATCACAGTTCCTTTAATCTACCCTTCTTCTTTTCCCCCCTTTCCCCTTTCTTCTCATTTTGTTTCTGACTGAGTGTGCATATTATTCATTTATTTGACCAGTTCAGATGAGAATTAGACTTAAATGTCACTTTGCCCACCTCTTCTTCCTTATTTGTATGTGAGATAATTTTCCCTTCCTTCCTTTCCCCCAGGAATTCTTTTCTTTTTTTTCTGTTTTTCTTTTAAATCATCAAGACATACAAAAACTCTCTCCCTTTAAATCATCAAGACATTCAAAACTCTCAGCCCTTTTGCCTAGACTCCATCTTTAAGGATGACAAGGTGCAAAGAGAACATACGTATCATCTCCCCATATTATAATATAAACAATATAATCTTATTTAGTCCCTTATGATTCATTCATTCATTTTTTCCCTTTTTATGTTTGTCTTAACTCTTGTCAAAGTTTCTAAATGACTCTAGTCTTTTCATCAGGAATGTTTGGAAGTAATGGCTTTGGGTCAACACAACATTCTTGTTGTCCCTGTTTTCAGTCTGAACTACTGTCAGCCAGATGGAAAGCTTTGCAGGTTCAGATTGACAGAACTGATTTTTCCTTTACAGGCTTCAGACTGGGCCAGAAGTCAGAACTGAGATCCCTTATTGCTCCTGGGGTCCAAGACTTACATCTGCTGTTTGTCTTTCAACTTACTTTTAATAGGTACACAGGTTAGACCATGGGATCATTCCTCCCCCTATAATACCACTTCTCAGTTCAGGTCCTCTATTCAGTTCACAAAAACTGAGTAATGAATGATAGAGATGGGACTAGCACCTGTCTTGAAGTCTACACAAGTGTAAGTCTTTCTATGCTGAACCTGGAGCCCAGGAAAAGGCTCTCCATGGCAGTGCTCTGTTGGATATGCTCCTGGCCAGACCCTGGTCCTTTGTCTGCAGATCTCTCTCTGTGTTTCTATCCTGACTTGGGCTCAGAAAATGATTTACTATGATATAATTTCTTGGGTTTCTCAACCAAGGTTCAATTCCATGTGGTTTCTAGATCTTTATCAAAGAATTGTGGCAAATGAGGATGGGCAAGAGGGACTTACTTTGCTATTTCCTGCTCTGACCTCTAAAAGTAATCTTCTTAACATCCTTCTAAACATATCACTAATTATCATCACAACCTGGTCAAAGACCTGCTTCTGATTGCCTACAAGATAAGCCAAAGTAAAACACTATGCTAGGTACCAGGGACAGAAATATAAAGAAAGACACAGTTCCTACTCTTAGAATACTCTAATGGAATAGATATCAAGTCCATATAGGGATTTCAGAAATTATCCAGGTGCCATGAATTACTGCTAATCATTTTCTAGTTTTCCTTGTCTCATCTCCCACCTCTCTTCATTTGTTCAGGTAGTCTTTATGTCCAGAACATACTCTTTCCACATCCCTTCCTGTTGCAATCATTCTTTTCCTTCCTGTCCCTTAGATATTATCCCTCCTAGAAGAGAGGACTTTCCTTCTCCCTGACTTAAAATTGATTGCTTCCTCCCTCCCTAAGATCTGTCCTTAGTTTGTGTTCTGTCACATTTTACCTTAGATAACAGTTATTTATGCTATTTTATCCTCCACTCCCTAAACTCTGTGAGGGCAGGTACCATGCCATTTTTCATCTTTGTATCTTTCCCAGGTTATCCTTATGCATTGTGATTCATAAATTATGACTGAAATGAATTCTGTGTGGGGAGGGATAGAAACTGAAAAGCAAGAATAGAACTCAGAAAGGAGAGAGACTGAATAATTCAGATTATTACTATATTTCAGTCTTTGCAAGAGTCAACTCTGACTAGTAGCATATATTTCTCATTTTATTTAGTTCTGGAAGAGGTGCTTTCTGAAGGAAAGCTCTAAGTATGAGAATACTGTTGGAATGAATTGTTGTTGGAGCCTGTTGTAGATCCATGGAATGTAGACCCATCTCATAGAGGTTTGAGAAAAAGATGTTTTGATTGAAACTTAGAAGACTGAAGAGAATGTAGCAAGAGATCAAGAAAGATAGGGTGACAGCTAATAAGGTTGAATGTTACTCACTTGGATCTAACTCAGAGATAAGGGGTGTATTTAATTAGTGACAGAAAATTTTGTTTTATTGTGCTATAAAAATAACAAGGGGGTGGTTTTAGAAAAACCCAGGAAGAATTATGTGAATTGATACAAAATGAAATGAGCTGAACATAATACACAGTAACAGCTATAGTTCAGTGATGATCAACTGTGACTTAGCTACTCAGAACAGTGCAATGATCCAGACAAATCCAAAGGACTCATGAGGAAAAAGTGATATCCACCGTTAGAGAAAGAAGTAATGAACTCTGAGTACAAAATAAAGCATTTTCTCACTTTCTTTATCTTTCTTGCTTTTTTTGCAGCATGCCTAATAAATATATTTTGCATGATTTTTATATATACATATATGTATGTATGTATAATAGGTATCATATTGCTTGCTTTCTCAATAGGTATGGGAGGCATAGTCGGAGGGAATTTGAAACTGAAAAAATTGAACATTAAAAACATAATTATAAACAAAGACTTTTATATCTCAAACATTAATAAAAAGAAGGGAAAGATATTTAAGTAGTAAGGAGTAAATAAGCATTTACATTTATCTTAAATTAAAATCTTATATGCAATGTTATTTAGAATGTAACCCAGGATTCAACATGGGTATTTGTATAATACTTGACTTATTAGTAGAGAGAATGGTTATAGCTGACCTGATGAGTGAGAATAAAGAATCCCCATCAAGTGGTAGCATTATCGAAATTTGTATTATTCTAAGTATAATTATACTAAAATGTGGTATTTGGTTCCTGTTCACTGGAAATATGTGATGTGAATTTAAATAATGTGATCATTTCATGGAGATTTTTATTTGCATTAATCATCATTTATCTGCACTCTGTAAGTAGAAAAAGCCCTGATTGTAGGTAAATCAAGCTATTTCAGCAGTATGATACAGGGAAAGAACAATGACTCAGGAGTTGGAGGACTTGGGTACAAATCCTTCCATTGACACCTACCAACTGTGTGACCTAACTTAACCTTTTTTGTTCTTTAGTTTCTTCCTCTGGAAAATGAAGAAGTTGAAATAGATGTGGGGTTTTTTGGGGGGAGGGGAGCACTTCTGACTCTAAAATGATGATTCTATGCTATGTCTGATCTTACTTCTTTGTGAAATGAGTGGCCTGGATTTGTTGTTGTGGCTGTTAGATGTCCTGAAAGGTTTTCTCAATCTTCAAATCCATAATCCTAAACCTAGGATCTAATTATGGTTCAGAGATGGCCCTGGGTTTATGAAGTCAATGCCAGAGAAGCATAAATTCTGTCAGTTTTACCAAATTTGGAAAACTTTCAAGTAGGAACTCAGTCTAGTTACCATTCCAACCAAGTGTGGAGAGGTCCTTCATCAAAAGCCTAGTTCTCAAGAGATTAATATCAGGGACACAGAAACACTTGAAATAAGATATGGGGGGGGGTCTACCTCTGCTCTGCATCAGTGGAGGAAGTGTTAATCTTAGGAAGATCTCAGATCTTTTGATATATTGAAATCTGGTGAAAAATTGCCCATTGCTTTCCAATACCTCTTCACTTGAATCTTGGAAGTTTCTGTAATTTAAATCTATCATTTCATCAGGGTGGAATTTGTGGTTTTTTCAATAAGAAAATCATACTTAACATGCCAAAGAAATATCTTTTTCCATTTTTTCAGCTTGATTTGTATATTAAGAGACCCAGAAGCATATATTTCTCTGGAATCCTAAAGAAAGAAAAGCCAGAAGACTTTTTGTTTCACTCTTTTGTTCTATTTTCAGCACATTCTCTATATGATTCCATCCATGGTTTTTTTTTCCTGTTCCATCTTTAAAACTCTTCAATAGTTTATTGTTGAGAGAGAACTTAATCTTCCTTAGCTTCAGGCCATTTCCATTAAACATCTAGATATGCCTCCTCCCTTGCCTCCTACCAAGAGGACTTTCATTTTCCTAGACCTTTGGAGAATTAATTTCCAAATAATTTTCACCCTATTACAAATAATTTCACTCTATTACAAATAATTTCATCTTATTAAGCTCTAGGCTTAGGCTATGAATCTTTTCTTGAGACTAATGCCTGGTTGATCTCCAGGTCACCCAAACCCAGACCCTTCAATTACAAGGAAGTTGAAATATCTATTACCACAGCCATATTTGTCACATTTAGGCTTCTACATAATAGTGCTTTCTTTTCCTACTCTGCCCAAATATCAGAGTCTATCTTGTTAGATGGCTCCTTGCACCCTTGGCGCAAATTTCTTTTTTTAGATGTACTTGAACTCTATGTCTGAGATATACGTTTTGTTCTTTATTCCCTACATGTGCTCTCCCACCCCCACTTGCACTCCCCTTGGTTGGTGAATTGTACATCAGTGTTCTATGAAACCATTTGAACACAGATTTACTTTGTTTCATCCCTATCTATGGATTTGGCCTTCTGAGAGGAGTTATTGTTCTAGGCATTACCACTGGGTCAGTGATTTATTCAGATCGAAGCCAGTGGAATCACCATTTTGAGATGTTCTATGAAGTTAAAACTTCAAGAAAATCAGTGTGAGAGGGCATTTTAAGAGTCAGAAGTTGGAAAGGTCATTCTGAATGAACCTCCTGAGCCTTGCCAAGTCAAAAGTTCAGTCTGACATTATCTGAGCTGAATTTAAACTGACCTTTCAATTACCAGAGTTGGGGTTCAACTCCTGAAAAGTCTAATTTGTGAACTGGAGTTGGTAAATTGGAGGTTTCATTCTGAAACATTCAGAAAGTTCACCTCCACAAGCAAATGAACAGATATTTATTTAAACCTATTCTCCTAATATGTAACATTCATTCTCATAATCAGGAATTCTGAAATATTTGGACAAATAATTCAGTTGAATAAGAGGTAGAAGAGAAGACAGAGATTCATGAATGTCACAAGTCCAGTATAATAGTGAGGAAAATCAGGCCTGGAGAGGTTTATGTTGGTGAGAGGATCCTCTTGGAGGGATAGTCCAAGACAGAACAATGGGGGAATATCTGGTAGTGGTGGTGGGGAATTGCTGAGTGGCACAGAACCAGCAGATTATGAGGCATACATAAATGGTCACAGAGAAGAAGCACATTCCCCAGGATGTCTGTATTCTGGCTGAAGGATGCATAACCCCATAGATGTCATCACTCTGGGGGCAAAGTCCTAATCAGTTTATCCTAGTTAAAAGTACTGTCTGATTAACAATGCCTCATTTTGGGGTTTTATTTTTTTTGTTTTGTTTTTTTGCAAGGCAATGGGATTAAGTAACTTGCCCAAGGTCACACAGCTAGAAAGTATCAAGTATTGAAGATCATATTAGAACTTAGGTCCTCTTGATTCCAGGATTCCAGGCACTGCACCACTAGCTGCTCCTTCTAATTTTCATACTTGAGTTCTTTTAGGAATCAGGAAGATAATTCACTTTCAACATTTGAATTACCTACAATTATAGAGGTTATACATGTTTTATGTTTCTTCTCTAGATGACAAAATGACGCAGTTGTATGAAAAATCAAGGTCTGATGAAAGGAAAACCCAGGTACTTTCCATTCTACTTTCTAATTTTTTTGTAAGACTATCTTAGCAGGAAATGCAGTAGATGGGAAGTTCTAGTCTTTTCTTTGTCATTGAACATCTGAATTATATTGGGCAAATTTCTTTTCAAAATCTCAGTTTCCTAATCTGTAGACTGAATGATTTGGAATAGGTGTTCCCTTATGTTACTTCTAGCTCTAAAAGCCTATCCTAAGTCACAGGCCTAACAAAAATGACCTTTCTTTTGTTTTTTTTTAATTTAATGTACTTGGATTAAGTTCAACTTTGCAACCAGGGGTTGATAAAGGAAATCACTGAACTGAATGAGATTGTCTTGTCACTATCCTTCTTCCCCTTAATGTTTCATATTGAAACTATATTGGGAAATTCCAGTTTTTTGACAGAATGCAGGTTTATAGGATAACACAACTTTGCTATAAACTCTATTCCCAAACATTTTTGCTTATCCTCTCTAAGTAACACAATGATAGCCTTTAAAAAAAAACAGAATAAAGAAAGAGTGACAGCATAGACTAGGAGGGAAAAATGTTGAGTTTTTACTATCTCTCCTTTATGTAGTTATTTTTTTAAAAATATTTCCATCAAGAAAAAATATTATAGCCTAAGAATCTCAGCCTGTCTAGAGCTCAGAATATGATGTGCCATCTTTGCTGGGTTGTTTGCTGTTGATTGTATCGACTGAAGCAAAATATTATCTGTGGGAGAGCCTGGTGTTTCCAATTGTATGCACCAGCTGCTCCAAAGATAATCAGTATTGAAACCTGGATAAGACTTAGCTCCCTGAATCTCAATCCAAAGCACATCAAAGCATTGCTGGCAGGTAGAAGAAATGAATTTGAATAATGAAAATCTTTCCTCAAACTAGGTATTTTACTATACGTACAAACCATCCATTTCAATTTGATTAATATTTATTGAGTGGCTATATGTACCAGGCATGGATATAAAGATGGCACAGAAAGCTTGGGGGTGCTAACAGTCTCCTATATGCTGAGCTTCATTTGCCAGAGATATTGTCTTCCACACTATAGAAACACCATTGAAAAATTTGTCATAAGTAGTGCACTGTGGACCTCTCAACAGTCAGAATATTTATTGGTTGCAGACATCTTTTTCTCAACATAAAATTCACATCCTTTCATTTTTATTTATTTAAGGCAATGGGGTTAAGTGACTTGCCCAAGGTCACACAGCTAGCAATTATTAAGTGACTGAAGCAACATTTGAACTCAGGTCCTCCTGCCTCCAGGGCTGGTGCTCTATCCACTACACCACCTAGCTGTCCCCCCACCCTTTAATTTTGCCCTTAGCTACTATCTTCATTTAAGTCTGACTAATTAAAATAGCATGTATGTATATTAGTGGGATATGGACTCTTATATGTCAAGGCATAAGATCAATGGGAATTTTAAGAAAGTTAATTGAGTTACTAATGATCTCTGTAAAGAGAAATTAAATAAACAAATGATTTGTCTAAAATGAGAACTCTCCAATATAGATTTTTATCTCTTCCCTTCATAGAATGATTTTATATAACACTACCACCAAGGAAAAAATAATATAAACTAAAACTGTGATGTTCTAATTTGTCAGTGATCCAAGGACAACATATATGTTTGTTCTTGGTCATTAAATAACTCCATTGATTCTTCTGTTAGCTCCCCAAAAGTCTGATTTTTCTCAACTTTCAATCTTCAGGCCTTTGAATATTCCATTTCTATTTCCTGCAAGTTCTCATAATACATCTCCCTGCTCTGCCAAAGAGTACCTCAGAACTTCATTCAGGATAACACTATTCAAAATTAATGGAAAAAGCATAGAGAGTCCCTCTTGGTCCCTTGGAAATTGTTTTTTCCCCCCTCCATCTAAAAAGAGAAAACATCTCAGAGGGGAAATGATTTGTATTAATCCAATTTGTTTCCATTTAGTCAGTTCTTTTTTAAAAAAAAGAGCTTACTATGGCAGAACATTGGCTTAGTCATTGTAAAGGATGAAGGAATAACAGAATACATGATCTCTATTTTTTTTAGGTTTTTTTTTTTCAGGGCAAATGGGGTTAAGTGGTTTGCCCAAGGCCACACAGGTAATTATTAAGGGTCTGAGACCAGATTTGAACCCAAGTACTCCTGACTCCAGGGCTGGTGCTTTATCCACTGCACCACCTAGCTGCCCCCATGATCTCTATTCTTGAAGAAGGGTTTATAAATAAGACTGATTTTATTTCAGAGTAAAACTCTTCAGAGTAAGACTTTTGAACATTCTGCACCTACTTCTTAGCACTTAGCACAGCATAAATCCTTAATTCAACTACTTAGATAGCATTAACTCTTTATTTTGGATTTCCCTTATCTATATAGATTTAGATTGAGCTTGCAGTTCACTAAGATCCTTAGATCTTTTTTAGGACCAGATGATCCTGTTAGAACAAAAGGAAACAAGATTAGTCTGGCACAATTAGTTCATGATGGGTTCTCTGTTTAAAATGTTCACCAATCCTCCCCTTGTTAATAGATTAGGTCATGTTATCAGGAATGAAAGTCAAGCAATCCAAAAGACTCTTGATGAAAAATTGCATCTACCTCCAAAGAGAGAACTGATGAAATCTGAATGCAATTTGAAGTGTAATTCTTTTACTTTCTAGCAACATGGCTAATATGGAAATTAGTTTAATTGATTTCATATATTAAATTGATAATCCCATTGCATGTCTTCTCAATGACAGGAGGAAAAGACTGAATTAGGAACTTAATTTTTTAAGTTAAAAATAAATAATACATTTATTTAAAAATAAAGAATAGAAGTCTTGACACTCTTCTCTTTTTTTGAAAATTGAGAGAATTTCTAAAAATTCTTCAGTCTTAAAGCACTTTTCCTTTTCTGCATGAATTTTCAAAATTAACTGAGAGAAATTCAATTATCACCACATTATCCAACTTTTTCAGTACAAAAATGGCAAGACCAAACTGCCAGCTTGTTTAAGGAACCAGATTAAAATGGATTTTGGGAAATGCTTTTTTTAAATAAATAAAAATATAATACAACATAAATATTATTAATTTGTGACTTTCTAAATCATATGCAGCTCCCTATGGATTCATTTCTATTTGAGTATGACACCACTGCTCTAGAACATAGTTCAGCTGGGTCTATTGATTTGATGATTTGAACCCTTAAAAGAAGCAAGATGATGCTTAACACACTTCATACTTAGTCGAGTTTTTACTTTCCTGAGGCCATTCCTCCCCCCCACCTCTTCCAGGCTAAAGAAAATTCTACTTGGAAGAAAAAAGAAACAAAAATTACAATGGAGTAGTTTAGTCTTTTCACCATCCTCCATTATGAGATCTATTTTTCTTTTGCTTTGTCAGAGATAGGATTGCCACATCTGCTTTTTTTTTCACTTGAGCTGAAGTATAATGTAATCCACTCTAGTCTTCTACCTTTACTTTGTGTGCGTCTCTTCTTCAAATGTGTTCCTTGTAAACAACTTATTGTAGGATTCTGGTTTTAAATGCATTCTGCTACCCATTTTCTTTTTATGGTAGAGTTCATCCCATTCAGAATTATAATTACTAACTCTTTATTATCCTCTATTCTAGCTTCCCTCCATTTATACTTCTTTTTTCTTTTCATTCTCTCTCTCCTCAAAAATGGTTTGCTTTTGAAAGCCACTTCCCCCAATATGCACCTCTATATCAGTTCCCCCTCCCTTTTCTTTCCTGTTCCCCTTTTATTTTCCCCTCCTTCCTTTCCTACCTTCTGTTAGTTCCTCCTCTTCTCCCATTTCCCTTCACTCCCTGAAGAGCAAGATAAAATTCTAAAGTCAACTGAGTAAATCCAATGAAAGTAAGATTAAAGCAATTGTCACCCTCTCCCTTCTTACCCTTACTGTAACAGATCCTTTGCACCTCTTCATGGGGGAATGTAATTTACCCCATTTGGCAATCTCATCTACTCTATGGATTTTAACAAAAAATCTTTTCAGCATCTTTTGATGAAATACTATGTTTTTATTATCTATATTATTGACATCTTATATTTATAGTCTTCATTATGTTTAAAGAACTTAGAATTCTCATTATAGTATATAATCTTTATACTATGTTGTTTTAATATGTTAGTATTTTATTATGTTTATTAGGGATGTTGGTCTTTAAGTTTCTTCAAATTCATTTTGTCTATCCTTCATTTAAGCTATCAAGAATATACTTATAATCTTTAAAAGATATTAGAAGAGGGTAACTAGGTGGCGTAGTGGATAAAGCATCGGCCTTGGAGTCAGGAGTACCTGGGTTCAAATCCAGCCTCAGACACTTAATAATTACCTAGCTGTGTGGCCTTGGACAAGCCACTTAACCCCATTTGCCTTGCAAAAACCTAAAAAAAAAGATAGTGGAAGGATACCTTATTTTCTTATTACAAAAAGTCTATTTAATATTGGAATTAATTGTTCCAAAGTGAATTACAATAGTGTGGCAGTGTAAGAAAATTTTTGATATTCTTACAAAGCAGTCTGTAAAGGGAAATATTTCTCACTAAATATTTTCTTTAATAAAAGTAAAAAAGGAATGAAACTGTATTGAAAATTCAATGGAATGGGAATGCAACTAAAAACCTAGAAAAATAATTATTCAGGGAAAAAACCCAGCTAAGAACAAAAATAAAAGTATTGAAAATTACAAAAGATAAACAGAATGAAAAATTAAAAATCAAAATCAAAATTAAAAAAGAATTCACAACAAATGAAGAAACTAACTTACTGATAACTTACCAGTCTCAAAATTGATAACTTAAATGAAATGAATGATTACATTAAAATATACAAAATATCCATATTAATAGAACAAAACTCATAGCATTTAAAAAATCCAATGTCAGGAAAATAAATCAAATAAGCTACAAAGGGACTTGGGAAACACTCAAGATCAGCTGGATTTATAAATCAACTCTGTTAGATATTCAATTAATTAAACTAAATGAATTTTTACATAAAGTTATGAAATATGAAAAAATGGGTCTCTACATCTTGCATGGACAAATATGGTCCTGATACCTAACCCTGACAGAGATATAGCAGAGGGAGAAAAAACTATAGAACAATATAACTAATGAATATCAATGCAAAATTGGTAAATAAAATATTTTCAGATTTTATAACAACAAATTTAAAAGATTATACATTCCAATTTCAATTTAGGAAAGGTATACAAGGTTGGCCAAAGTGATAACAATTGATAACAAAAACAATTAAAATATCAGTAAATATAGAAAAACGATATGATAAAATACAATATTCATTTTTGTTACAAAATCATTCAAAATTGTAGGAATAAGTGGGTCATTTCCTAAAATGGTAAATGGTGTCTACAGCTAAGATCAAACATTGTCATAGAGGAGATGCTAGAAATCTTTCCAGTAATATCAGGATTAAAGAGAGGTTACATGCCACTACTATTACTCGATATATTTTAAAAACATTACTATAACAATAAGATAAGTAAAATAAATTGGAAGGATAAACTAAGGCTTAGAGAAAATAAAATCATTTCTTTTTTGTAGACTATATGAAGGCTTATTTAGGCATTCCTAATGTTTCAACTAAACTTAGTTGAAAAATAACTTCAATAAAATAAACACAGAAAAAAATCAGCCTCTACATACATTACCAACAAAACCTAGGAGGAAAAATGAATAGAAAGTATTCTCTTTAAATTAACTACAGAGTCTGTGAAATATCTGAGTTTCTATCTACCAAGATACATACAAAAATACATCTACAAAGCACTTTTCTTAGAAATAAAAATGGACTTAAATGGAAAACTAATAATTTCTCATTGTTGGACATCACAGCACTTTTAAAATGACAATATTGTAATTCAATAACATGTTAAATGCTATTCTAATTAGACAACTACAATTTTACTTCATAGAACTAAAAAAAATGAAACCTAGAGAAAAAGATCAGGAATCTCAAAAAAAATAATGAAAAAAACTGAGAAGAATGGGAACTAGCAGTTCCAAATCTCAAATTTGACCAAAGTACAATAATAATAATCTGGAAGTAGCCAAAAAAATAGAAAAGTTGATCAAAGAGAAAGATTAAGTACACTAGAACCAAAGGCAATAGAGGAATGGTTTTGTATTATTGGTAATATACTCAAAGACTTCTGTCACATTACTGGAAGAAGGATTCTCAATCAGACAAAACCTGTTGGGAAGACAGGAAAGCAGTTTAGTAGAAATTAGATTTAGACCAACATATACCATAACACATACCACAATAATCTCTAAAAGGATACAGGATTTAGATATAAAAGCTTTATAGAAACAAATTAGAGGATCAGGGATGGAGATAACTTTATTGACAATAGATAGGGGAAAAGTTCTTGACTAAATGGCATAAAATGGACAACTTTGAATATAGAAGATTGAGAAGAGTTTTCTGGGGTTTTTTGGTCATTTTTGTGGGTTTTTTTTTGCAAAAACATGATCAATATAGTGAGAATTAGAAGAGGAAATAATTAGCTAGGGGAAATCTGAAGAAATTTTCTTTGATATAAATTAGTTATCTGATATATAGTGAATTTTAAAAATCTATAACTGAAGCCATTCTTGTGTAGAAAAATGGTCAAATTATATGAAGAGGTAGTACCAAAAAAATTCAAATATCACCAGCTTTATCAATCATTCAATAAAAACCAAATAATTAAGCACAATTGTGCTAGGCAAGAAAGAAAGAATCTCTATTCTCAAGGAGTTTTCATTCTAATAGGAGAAGTGATAAGAAAAGAATTGCTCCTAATGTTTAATAATAAGGGAAATGGGCATCAAAATTATTTTGAGGTGCTACCTCATGCTCATCAAATTTGCAAAGTTGGCAAAAAAGGTAAATGACAATGGAGGGTATTTGAGAAATAGTACATACTAATGGCATTTTTAGAACTATGAACTGATCACAGTTCTAGTCTAGAAAACAAGGTGAGAAAATACTCTGCCTCTACTCCTCAATCCCTACAAATTCATCACATTCTTTGAAATAGTAATAACATTTTTTTGAGTATTCTTCAATCATATCAAGAAGTAAAACAATCTGTATATACAAAGATATTCATTGCAAATTTGTATTGTTGATCTAGAAAAGAACTGGACAGGGGCAGTAATTTCCAGAAGCTCTCTTCCAGAAAACTCCAAAAACCTTAAAATTATGAATCAAAATTTGAGATACAGAATCCTCAGAAAAACCCAGTAAAGCAATTCTTTAGACCAAGGTAACTTGGAATATCCATGGGAAGTCTCTCTTCCACTAGGATTAGAAGGGACAATAGTGTAGCTAGGGTCATGTTGCTTTAGAATGAACAAGCTGCAGTCTTTCAGGAATAACCTGAGGGGTGCCTGGGTCCCTGCAGGAGGTGGGGGGGGGGACTGCTGGACTAGGACTCCAACTAGGCAGCAGAAGTGTTTTCCAGATCTCCCAACTTAAGGATCATCAAGGATCACAACTTGGAAGATCAGCAGGAAATCTCTGCCAGAGTGAGAGAGAAGTTTGGGCAAGTGCAGCCCTACCCCCGGGGAAATGGAAATAGGCCTGCAGAGTCATCCAGCAAGGAGCCTGCAGTTGCTTCCAAAGTGTTTAGCCCATAGAAGTTAGGGGGTGGCAGAAGACTGTCCATGTATCTTTACTATCCCTGGGATAAGACTCTTGTGCTTTGTCCAGGGTCTGAGGCCCCCTATTGCCGTAGCAGAACAGGGACTCTTCTCAAAGCTCCAGGGCAGAGGAAAATGTATGGACATCCACAGACCAGAGCACAGACTGGGAGAGCAGTCAGAGCCTCTCATAAGACCTTGAAGGAATTGAGGTCCTTGTGGGAGTGTCCTAATAACACTCAAAAGCTGGGGAAGCACCTCAAAACCAGGGCATAGGCTAGGGAAATGAGTAAACAGGAAAAAAAAAGAATCTGACCATAGATAATTACTTTGATCACATAGAAGATCAAAACACAATTTCAGAAGATGAAAAAGTCAAAGCTTCTGTATCCAAAACCTCCAAGAAAAATAGGAATTTGTCTCAGGCTATGGAAGAGCTCAAAAAAGATTTTGAAAATCAAGTAAGGAATGTAGAGGATAAATTGGGAAGAGAAATGAGAGTGATGCAGGAAAATCATGAAGACTAAGTCAGCAGTTTGTTGAAGGAGATATCAAAAATACTGTTAAATATACATGTTAAAAATCAGTTTAGCTCAAAAGGAAAAAGCAGTCCAAAAAAGGAGAAGAATGTTTTAAAAAGCAGAATTGACCAAATGGAAAAGGAGATAAGAAAGCTCTCTCAAGAAAACAACTCCTTCAAATCTAGAGTGGAACTAAAGAAAGCTGATAACTTTGTGAAGAAACAAAAAAAAACAATAAAATAAAACCCAAAGAATTAAAAGCTAGAAGAAAATGTGAAATATCTCATTGGAAAAACAACTGACTTGGAAAATAGATCCAGAAGAGACAATTTAAAAATTATTAGGTTACCTGGGTCATGACCAGGAAAAGAACCTTGACTTCCTTTTTAAAGAATTTCTACAAGAAAATTGCCCTGATAGCCTATACATAGAGGGTAAAATAGAAGTTGAGGGAATACACTGATCTCCTCCTGAAAGTTACCCCCCAAAAATAACTCCCAGGAATATTATAGCCAAATTCCAGAACTCCAAGTGAAAGAGAAAATATTACAAGCAGCTAGAAAGAAACAATTCAAATATCATGGTGCTATAGTCAGGATTACAAAGGACTTAGTGGTGTCTACCTTAAGGGTCATAGAACTTAGAATATGATATTCTGGAAAGCAAGATTACAACTGAGAATCAACTACCCAACAAAACTGAATATCTTCTTCCAGGAGAAAAGATGAACATTCAGTGAAATAGGTGAATTGTAAACTTTCCTGTTGAAATGATCAGAGCTGAATAGAAAATTTGACCTCCAAGTAAAGGACTAAGACAAACCATAGAGAGGGTGGACAGGAAGAGCAAATTATGAGGGATTTAATGATATTGAACAGCTTGTATTCCTACATGGGAAGATGATATTGATAACTCAAATGAAGCGTTTCAATTAAAAGAGTAGTTAGAAGGAACATATAAAGACAAGGTACAGGAAAGTGCTGAATATGAAGGTATAATATAAAGTTGGAGTCAACAGGTGAAAAAGAATGTCCTTGGAGAAGGGGAAAGGTAGAATGAACTAAGATATTTTACATAAAAGAGTCAAAAAAAGTTTTTGCAGTGGAGTAGAAGGCAGAAGAAGAGAGGGAAATGAGTAAGCCTTCATTTTCATCAGAACTGACTTAGAGACAAAACAACATATACACTTAATAGGGTATGGAATACTATCTTACCTTAGAGGAAAGAGGAGATGAAGGGGATGGGAGAAAGGGGATGGGGAAGGAGAAAGAGGATGTAGGTGATAGAGGAGAAGGAATATTGTAGTCAGATACAACATAGTTTTTTTGTTTTTTGCATGGTGGTGGGGTTAGGTGACCTTCACAGGTCCATGCAGCTGGGTGCTTGTTGGGTGTCTGGGTTGGGATTTGAGGTTGGGTCCTCCTGGCTCCAGGGTGGGTGCTCTGTACACTGCACCACTTGGCTTCCCCACAACACACTTTTAAGGAGGGATGAAGTGAAAGGAGAGAGAGAGAATAGAATAAATGGGAGTGGGGAGGAATGGATGGAGGGAAATAGAATTAGCAATAGCACATGTGGGGGGGAAAATACTGAAGCAACTTCTCTGATGGACTTATGATAAAGAATACGATCCATCCCAGAGACAGAGCTGATGGTATCTGAACACAGACTGAAGTACTTTTTTTCTTTTTCTTTCACTTTCTTTTTCTATTTTTTGTGGGGGAAGGGGGATTATGTTTACCCTGACAACAAGACTATTTTAGCAATGTATAAATAAATAAATAAATAAAATTTTTTAAAAGGAAAGAACTAGAAATAAATTTAGGGGCTTTTTAGATAGACAATAAGCATTTCATTTAATCCCAATCTTAAATCTAAACCATGAGACTAACCTAACTCAGGCCTGGCCCAGAAGAGATCAATGTATTAAAACACAGGATAATAATGCATCAAATAAATAATCAATGACTGCATAAATGAAGAGTTCTACACATCACTTATTTTCTCACATATAAAAACAGGCACTTTTTAAAAAAGATTCTTATGCCAATGGCAATGTTGATTATGATTATGTATTATGATATAATTTGATAAATGAAGTTGGATTATATCTGTAAAAACCCCTAAGTAATCCATTCTTGGACATGAAAGCAACATTCAAGTAGAGACAAAGCTGTTCTTGACAAAAATTTAAGTTGACATTCAGTTTCTTGAGTTTCATATTCATCATACTTTCTTCTTTCCACTAGGCTTTTACCTTTCCTCACTCTTTTTTTTTAGGTTTTTGCAAGGCAAATGGGGTTAAGTGACTTGCCCAAGGCTACACAGCTAGGTAATTATTAAGTGTCTGAGGCCAGATTTGAACTCAGGTACTCCTGACTCCAGGGCCGGTGCTTTATCTACTACGCCACCTAGCTGCCCCTATCTTTCCTTACTCTTACCCTTAGCCTATTTCTGCTTCTAAGTTCCAGTGTAGAAAATTCCTTCATCAAAACCAATTTTCAGTGAGTCCAGTTTATGGATAGATGCAAACAGGAGTTCACTGTGCATTTTGATTAAGGGTTTACAGTAGTTCAAGTCTTATGCCATTCATGAAGTCTTTTTCAACTACCAGTCCATAAGGATCTCTCCCCTCTTCTGAACAGTGATGGCAGTTTCCTTTTGACAATTAACATAGAGTTCCTTGTTTCATGTGTGTATATTTTGCCTCCTAAATGAGACGATATTTTTCTCAAAGGTAGGGATAGTATCTTATACTTTGCTATATACTCAGTGTCTTAAACTTAATTGATGGTCAAAGTTTGTTTTTTTAAATGCATTGGATTTCTTTCTCCATAGTAGAATAGTGTCAAGATCTCAGGACTTCTGATTACAAGTCTCTTGACTTCATGGAACTGAAAAGATGTTGTAAAAGACTGAGTCATTGATTGATCTCATGACACAAAGGCATTATTGCCCAACTCTGTGGTATATGAGTTGACATTATTTATCCAAGAGACACAGCAGCACAGGGGGAAAATAAACTCGGGAAATACAGGAAAGTCACTAAGGTAATCAGATTCCAGAGAACTACAAAGTTTCTATAATAGTGGAATCAACTGCTTCTTTTTTTTCCTCTCTTGATAACACAGGCAACTCTGTAACCAGTTTAGAAAGGCCAGTCCAGAAGACTGTGTTAACTCATTTTTTTTTTAAGACCAGGCATAGGCAGTTTTAATGGAGAAGAAGGTCAGTGACCTTATAGGTATTGGCAACAGTTTGGCCTTCTTGATTCATTCATAGCCATTCCTTTCTATTGTAGAAACAAGTGTTACCAATCCCTTTCTGAAGTCTTTGTAATTCAAATTTCACTCTTTTGATAGCTAAAATCCCCAGATATCAAACAGTAGATTAGGACATTCGTGTAACATCCTTTCAGTCCCCAAATAATTTCCCTTACCTTCCTATGGTGGGCCATTTCAATAATGACCTCAATAATACACTAGGATACCTGACCTTCTTTGTTTACCTTGCCAATCTCTAATGCTGGCAGTCTTCACTGTCCATTTTTTCTTATTCTGCTCCCTAGCTGCTGAATGTTCCTGGAGAATTATGAAATCATGCCAACTGAGTCCTTTACAAATTCATGCTATCTAGCCCCACTGCTGCCTTGGAAATTCTAAATTCAATTTTTGTTGACTCCTCATTGAATTCCCTCTAATTTCAAACTTTGCTTACTCCAAGCAAGTTCGACAGCAGATGATTTTACTTTTTCTTTTTCTGACAGCAAAACTCATTAATATGAGTAGCCTCAATTTTTCTCACCACCACAAACTATGTATTCTTATTCATTTTTATTCTCTTTTCTTTCTGCATCAGAAGAGTTCCTTTGCTTTCTCAAAGCTAATCATTCTACCTGTTTCTTAGATGCTATTACTTACAGAGGCAGAATGGTGTAATGGATAGTGCTAGACCTTGAGTCACAAAGACCCAGGACTCTAAAGCCCACTTACTGTTTTAATAATCCTAGGAAACTCACTCTCTGGGTCTCAATTTCCTAGTCCTTAATGGTGCAGAGGTTAAACAGACTTTAATGCTCCTTTTTTTTAAAAAAAATTATTTATTTATTTAGGTTTTTAGGTTTTTGCAAGGCAAATGGGGTTAAGTGGCTTGCCCAAGGTCACACAGCTAGGTAATTATTAAGTGTCTGTGCTTGGATTTGAACTCAGGTACTCCTGACTTCAGGGCCGGTGCTCCACCCACTGCACCACCCAACCGCCCCAATGCTACTTCTTTTATGTAATTTTCACTGATAAAATCATATCAGTTTCTGATGCCAAACCATTTTTTCTGATACTGAACCAAGGATTTTTATGACAAGAACTATCTTTTCAGTTTATAATGGTTGTGGCTGCCACACAAGCAGGACAGATATTAGGCTGAACCTTTATAGAGTTTGTTTCCCGGAATGATAACTGTAGGCACTGGTCCTAGAAGAAAAATCAACTGCTTCTCTTCCCTTTCATACACTCTTACCCATGAAAAGTTGAGTGACTGGGACAGTCCACACTGCTCCATCCTTCATAAGGGAAGAGAGAGAGGGGAGAAAAAGAACTCTGCTTCTTAGTTTCTTTTCTCTGAGTATTACAAGCATCAAGTTGTCTTTTACATTTCAAGCTGTGAAAAATTTGAAGGTCAATGCAGGGAATGCAATTTCTAAAGAAATCAGTTTTGAAATAAGGGGGTCTTGACTTATTCATGATAGAAAGTTATTCCATAAATTTCATCAACGTGATTCATTGGGAGCCACCATTTTGTATTAATGAGATCCTTCCTTCTTCATAAAAACAAAGGAACCTCGAATCTGATCAATCCAGAACATTGGAAATTCACTATTTTTTCAAGACTTGTTCTGTCTGGGGGGGGGGGAATTAATCCCAAACTATAAATAGCTAAAAAATGTAATTGAGGATCATCTATTAATTATGACATATCAAGCCATGACTGACAGATACATTCCTAGCATACTCTTCTCATTATACAACAAAATGGCAGGGGTCATAATATCCTGTCCATTTGGGAGAGACTTGAACCTAGGATTTAATTGTTTTAGGAAACTCTCAGTATAGAATTTCCATCTATCAAGCAACATTACAAGTATTCTAAAACTTTAGAGAGTTGCCTGAGACTCTGAGAGGTTAGTTGACTCACCTAGGGCACATAACCAATGTGAATCAAAGGCAGGACTGGAACTCAGGCCTCTCTGAGGCTGAGGACAGCTCACTATCTACTGTAACACAACACCTCTCCAACTCACATTTGACTAATAATCTGTCATTCAGCAACATGGAGACAAACCTTTGGATAGTTCTGTTATTTTATATAAGATTAAAATCCACAATTTCTATGAGCTGCTTCCAGTTCTGTCCTCTGTGGTCAAGAAGAATAAGTCTAAACCTGCAACTCTCTTTTTATATACAAAATGTATATGTGTGTGTGTGTGTGTGTGTGTGTGTGTGTGTGTGTGTGTGTGTGTGTGTGTGGAGAGAGAGAGAGACAGAGAGAGAGAGAGAGAGAGAGAGAGAGAGATTGCTTTAAAGAACTCCATTTTAGTAAGAACATTTTGGCATCTTTAAAGGAAGGCAACCAGGATGTTTTGGGAAATGGAACTAGAAAAGGTCAGATTCCCTGGAAGTAGTTAAGTGAAGACTAGATTACTACTTATACATAATAGTTTAGAGATGATTCATATTCAAATATAAGTTGAATAACTTCTGAGATTTCTTCTAACTTAGAAATTTTATGGTCTTATGACTGTGTAAAAAGTGATCAGTGATAGCTGCATCTCACCTATTATCTCAGAGAGAATTATGGGAGCTGCCTTAAGTTTTGTGCTTGTATTAATCACCTCATGAGTACATATACATATAAGTATATACATTCATGTATGTATGCCTGTATACGATATATATATATATATATATATATATATATATATATATATATATATATATATATATATATATACACACACACACACACACACATATGGACATCTAGGTGACACAGTGGATAGAGTGGGAGTCAGGAGTATCTGAGTTAAAATCTGTTCTCAGACACTTGACACTTACTAGCTGTATGACCTTGCCAAGTCTCTTAATCCTGGTCACCTCTCATGCAGGGCCATCTCCAGTTGTCTTGATTCATATCTGGTCACTGGATCCAGATGACTCTAGAGGAGAAAGTGAAGCTTGTTGCTTAGCACAGCATCCCTCATTCAAATCCAATTCACAAGTTTGTCATGGCACCACCTCTCTGATGTCAAAAAACAAAGGACAAACATCACCTTCATATATGTATGTATATATATATATATATATATGTACATTTCCACTAAAATGAGAAAGATCCCCCTTTTCAAATATTAAAATGAAGATTGAACTTAGACAGAGAGTTTGATAAATAGTCAGATGGAAAGGTAGTTAGGCAAGTAGACAGATAGATAGATGGATGGATAACCAGATAGATGAATAGATAGATTTAGCTAGCCAGATGGATGAATGGATGAATAGTTAGTGAGATGGATGAAAAGAGGGATGAATACATAGACAGACAGACAGACAGACAGACAGATAGATAGATAGATAGATAGATAGATAGATAGCAGATATATCTGAAGAAAAAATTGAAGAAGTAGCCTTTGTTTTTAGAACTGTTTTATTCTCCTATTAGCATTTTCTGGTTTTCATTTTTTTCTCCTTCTCCCCCAAATAAGATATTTGATACATCATGTTTTCCATATATACTAGATGGGTAATCCATTACATTATGGTTTTGAACCATTTTTTGATCAATAGCCACCATGAAAACTTGTCTGCCTTGAATTGAGGAGATGTTCATCAGTCTGAGAAATGGCTGAACAATTTGTGGTCTTTGATTGTGATGGAATATTATTGTGTTATAAGAAATGACTAGCAGGATGCTTTCAGAAATGGAAAGACTTACATAAACTATTGGAAAGTGAAGTGAGCAGAACCAAGAAAACATTGTACATAGTAACAACAATATTGTATAATGATAAACTATGAATGACTTAGCTATTCTTAGCAATACAATGATCTAAGACAATCACAAAGAACTCATGATGAAAAATGCTATCCACCTCCAGCGTAAGAACTGATGGGGTCCGAATGCAGACCAAGGCATACTATTTCTTACTTCTTTCTTTCATATTTTTAATTGAATTTTCTTCCACAAAATGACTAAAGCAGAAATGTGTTATATGATTGCTGGATCAGATTGTTTACCTCACAGAGGGGAAAGGAAAAAGGAGAAAGAGATAATTCAGAACTGAAAAGTATAAAAAGATTATTAAAGTATTTAAAAATTGTTTTATGTGTAATTGATGGAAAATAAAATTTTATTTTAAGAAGGCTTATCTGTTCTGAATTCTCTTCTCCAAGAAAATTGACATAAAATGTGATAA
This sequence comes from Macrotis lagotis, assembly GCF_037893015.1. Lineage (NCBI taxonomy): Eukaryota > Metazoa > Chordata > Mammalia > Peramelemorphia > Peramelidae > Macrotis > Macrotis lagotis. The sequence goes on from NC_133666.1 coordinate 285,407,657, forward strand.
ATTAATTCCTCACAATGGTTGCAACTAAATGTATTTCCCTTCTGATATTCTCATATGCACACATAAATGTTTGTCATGTTATGTATATATATGTTTGTGTGTGTGTGTGTGCTTGTGTGTATCTACCTGTCTATCCATCTATCATCTATCCATCTTAAGAGGGACCTTCAATGCCTTAACCTAATACTGTAAAAAGTGATGCTAAGAAATTTCATGGAAGGCCAATAGGACAGGTATTTTGAGGCAGTATAATTGTTTGCAGCATCCCTCAAATAACACACCTCTGCCTAGGACTACTTTTCTAATATTCCACTTAGTTGATCTATCCTCTACTATTCAGTTTATCTTGAGATTCTGAGGAGTTTCATCTTTGTATATACCCCCAATGGAATGCAATCTGTACAGCTAGTGATTTCAAAAACAAAAAGATGAACTTAGATATCCATCACTATAATCCCATTGTCCTGTGGCAAAGGTAATTTCATACAGAATCCTGAAAGAAAAGAAGGAAGAGGAAGAGGAGAATAGTTTAAAACTGAAGCCCCAGCTGTAACTGGTATCAAATAATTCCCTCTGCAATTAGTTAAATTTCCTCAGAAATTATGGGCTGGTTGATGATTTTTTAATCTGTGATTTCACTGGTGTAAATTATAAAAGAATGCATACTCAATATAGATTAGAATCTTCTCTGCAATTTAGTTCAATGCAATAGCCTAGGACTCTAAGGGGTGAAATGATTTACAAGGGTCACAGTCATTATTTGTCCAAAGTGAAACTTGAACCCATATCTTACTAACTAACCTACTAGCTTACTAATCAACTAACTCCATGGTAAGCTCTCTCTATCTACAGTACTGAGCTGCTGCTAACATTTTTACATTGAAACAAGAAAAAGTATAATAATAATAATAATAATAATAATAATAATAACAATAACAACAATAATATTTATAAGATTGGCTTTAAGATTGGCAAAACACTTTATATATATTAGCTCATTTGGTCATCACAACCTTGGGAGAAGGGGCTATTATTTGATTGATGAGGAAACTAAAACAAATAGCTTAAAATCTGAGGTAGAATTTGAATTTGAACTCAGATTTTCCTGATTCCAAGTCCAACATTCTATATGGTATTTTTAAATGTTTTATTTATTATTCCAACTACATGCAATGATAGTTTTCAACAATCATTTTTGCAAGGTTTTGAGCTTTACATTTTCCTCCCTCCTCTTCCTCTGATAGAAAATCTCATATGCTAAACATGTATAACCACACTAAACATAGATCCATATTAATCATGTTGTAAAAGAAGAATCAAATAACAATAAAAATAGAAAAAATATAATAAATAAGACAACTTTAAAAAATTGAGCATAGTAGGTTTGGAACTGCATTTAAACTTTATAGCATATTGATGTTATTTTCCATCAAAAAACTTTTTGAATTATCTTTGACTATATTCTGTTGAAATGAACAAGTCCATCATAATTGATCATCACCAAGTATTGCTCATTTCTCTGCTCTGCTCATTTCATTCACCATAATTTCATGTAAGTCTTTCCAGGTTATTCTGAATTTCCATCCCCCATGAATTTTTACAGAAAAGTAGTATTCTATCCAAGTCATTTACCATAATTTGTTCAGTGATTCCAATTGAAGGGCATCCCCTCAACTTCCAATTCTTTGCTGCTTTTAAAAAGAGACGTGTATATGTGTTTTTTAAAACTATTTTTTTGTAATTTCTTTGGAATACAAACCTAGTAATAGGATTGCCGAACAGTTTTATTGCCTTTGGGTAAATTTCCAAATTGCTCTCCAGAAATATTGGATCAGCTTACAAGTCCACCAAAAATGCATTAGTGTCCCAGTTTTCCGACATCCCCTCCAACATTGGTCATTTTCCTTTTTAGTCATATTGGTCCATCTAATAGTTATGAGATGATATCTCAGTTGTTTTAGTTTGCATTTCTCTGAATTAATGCTTTAGAGCATTGATGATAATAGATATTTTAATTTTTTCATCTGAGAATTGCCTTTTCATATCCATTGTCCATTTATCAATTGGAGAATGACTTGTATTCTTATAAATTTGACTCCTTTCTCTATATATTCTAGAAATGAATCTGCTATTAGAAATACTAGTTGAAAAATTGTTTCCCAACTACTGCCTTCCTTTTTATCTTGGTTGCATTGGTTTCATTTGTGCAAAAATTTTTCAATTTAATGTAATGAAAATTATCTATTTTGCATTTTATTATGTTTTCTATCTCATTTTCTAGGATTCTATAAGTATTCATATAAGATTCATCATATCATCTGCAAAGAATAAGAATTTTGTTTCTTCATTACTATTCCTTCAATTTCTTTTTCTTTTCTTATTGCTAAAACTAATATTTCCAATACAATACTAAATAATGGGGTACTTATTTTACCCCTGATTTTACTGGGGATACTTCTAGCTTATTCCCATTACCTATAGTGCTTCTTGATGTTACTAGAAAGGTACTGCTTATCATTTTAAGGAGCCCTCCATTTATTTCTGTGCTCCCCAGTATTTAATAGGAATAGATACTGTATTTTGTCAAAAAAATTTTCAACATATATTGAAATAATACATTTTCTGTTAGATTTGTTTTGGATATGATCAATTATGCTAATAATTTTTCTAATATTGAACCAACCCTGCATTTCTTATATAAATCCTGCTTGATCATAATACATTCCTAGTGATAACCTGTTGTAATTGCTTTGTTTATATTTTATTTAATATTTTTGTATCCATATGCATTAAGGAAATTGGTCTATAATTTTCTTTCTCTGTTTTGATTCTTCCTGGTTTAGGTATCAGCACCATATTGGTATCACAGAAGGAATTTGGCAGAACACCTTCTTCACCTATTTTTTCAAATAGTTTATGTAGAATTGGAATTGATAATTCCTTGAATGTTTGATAGAATTCACTTCTGAGTCTACCTGGTCCTGGAGATATTTACTTAAGAAGTTCATTGATGGGCCAAGATGGCGACAAGAAGGGATGAGTCTTAGGTGCTCTCTGATAAAAAGTGAAACTAAGGACTGTAAGTAAACTTTCGAGAGACAGAACCCATAAAGGGACACAGTGAGGCAGTTCTCCTACTCAAGGACACCTGGAAAAGAGCAGAAAGGCTCTGCTCCCCAGGGTCGGAGGGGTGGCCTGCCAGAGGGGTGGCCCGCCAGAGTGAAAGAACTTCAGCCTCCCAGAGACAGTCCCAGGGCGCTGGGAGCCATGGCTCACAGCAGCGGGGGAGTCTTCTGAGCTGCACCCTGGAGACCACCAGGCACAAAGTGGGGGAACAGTGAGAGACCTCTGCCAGAGCCCAGCCCTCAGGGCACACAGAAAGCAGCTTGCTCTTTTGGCAGCCCAGATCCAGAAACAGAAACAGGTGGAGCCAGTAAGAAGGAGCCCCCAGGGCATGCTGAGGGAGGGGAGTGAAGAGAGACTGCAGAGCTCTGTCCTCTGCCTCTGGAACAGGACTCTGGGGTTCTGACCACATTCATATCCTGATAGCAATGTAGGTCCCCCCCATAGAACAGCAGCCCCCCCCCCACCTCAGCCCCGTGGCAGAGGGGGCGCATATGGTCATTCACAGACCAGGAGGGAGGACAGAGCCTCACACACTGAGACCCTTGTGGGAGTGTCCTGAAAGCTCAGGAAGCACCTCAAAACCAGGCCCAGGCTGGGAAAATGAGCAAGCAGAGAAACAAGAGGAAGACCATTGAGAAATATTTTGCATATGAGCCCGAAAAAGGATCAAAATACTCAGTCTGAAGATGAGGAAGCACAAGCTCCTGCATCTAAAGACTCCAAAGAAAACAGAAATTGGGTTCAGGCTATGACAGAGCTCAAAAAAGACTTTGAAAATCAAATGAGGGAGTTGGAAGAAAAACTGGGAAAAGAAAGGAGAGAGATGCAGGAAAAACATGAAAATGAAGTCAGCAGCTTGGTCAAGGAAATCCAAAAAAAATGCTGAAGAAAATAGCATGCTAAAATACAGCTTAGGTCAAATGGATAAAACAGTTCCAAAAGATATTGAGGAGAAGAATGCCTTAAAAAGCAAAATTGGCCAGATGGAAAAAGAGTTAAGAAAACTCTCTGAGGAGAACAAATCCTTCAGACAAAGAATAGAATTCAGGGAGATCAATGAATTTACCAGAAATCAGGAATCAATACTTCAAAACCAAAAAAATGAAAAATTAGAAGAAAATGTGAAATATCTCATTGAAAAAACAACTGATATGGAAAACAGACTTAGGAAAGATAATTTAAAAATTATTGGAATACCTGAAAGTCATGATCAGGAGAAGAGCCTTGACATCATTTTCAAAGAATTACTACAGGAAAATTGCCCTGATATTCTAGAAGCAGAGGGCAAAATAGAAATGGAGAGAATCCACAGATCCCCCTGAGAAAGAGATCCCAAAAAACCAACCCCTAGGAATATTATAGCCAAGTTCCAGAACTCCCAAGTCAAAGAAAAAACATTACAAGCAGCCAGAAGGACACAGTTCAAATGTCATGGAGCTGCAGTCAGGATCACACAGGAATTAGCAGCAACTACATTGGAAGCTCACAGGGCTTGGAATATAATATACTGGAAGGCAAAAGAGCTTAGAATGCAGCCAAGAATGAACTACCCAGAAAGGCTGAATGTCCTCTTCTAGGGAAAAAAATGGACTTTCAATGAACCAGGGGAATTTCAAATGTTCCTTTTGGAATGTCGAGAGCTGAACAGGTTTGATTTTCAGATACAGGATTCAGGTGAAGCATGAAGCATTGGAGGAGAGGGGGAAAATATGAGGGACTTAATAATGATGAACTGCATGTATTGCTGCATAGAAAAATGACACTGATAATACTCATATGAACCTTCTCAGTTAATAGAGCAGGTAGAGGGAGCTTTTATAGTTGAAGCACAGGAGAAACCTGAATTAGAAGATAAAATGGAGTCAATAGAAAAAAAGGGAAATGGAATGGGAGAAAGAAAAAGGAGAAGGGGACTAGGCCAAGATATTTCATATAATAAGATTTTTTTTTTATTACAATGAGCTATTGCAATGATATGGAAGAGGGGAGGCAAGGGGGGGAATGAGGGAACTTTTGCTCTCATCAGAGGTGGCTAGGAGAGGAAACAGCATATATACTCAATGGGGTATAGGCATCTGGAATAAGAAGGAGGGGGGAGCAGGGGGAAGGGGTGGGGATGTAAATAAAGGAGGAGAGGATGGACCATGGGGAGAGAGTGGTCAGATATAACACATTTTCTTTTTTACTTCTTGCAAGGGGCTGGGATTGGAAGGCCTGTCCAGGACCATAGGGCCAGGTGGATTCTGGGCCTAAGGGGTGGTATGGGGGCTCAGGGCTTCTTGGCCCCAGGACCAGGGATCTGTCTGCTGTGCCACTCAGCGACCCTACAGCAGAGTCAGAGTGAAAGGAGAGAGAAAATATAGTACATGGTAATGGAGAAATAAGAAAGGAGGGAGTTGTGATCAGCAATGGCAACATTGGAAAAATATGGAAGTAACTTTTGTGATGGACTTATCATAAAGAATGTGATCCACCCGTGACAGAGTTGTTGGTGTTGGAACAAAGACTGAAGCACATTTATTATTATTATTATTTGGGGGAGGGTGCAGATCAAATGGGGCTGGGTGGCCTGCCTGGGGCCACATAGCAAGGTGGTCTTTGGGTGTCTGAGGCTAGATTTGGACCCGGGTGCTCCTGGCTCAAGGGCCAATGCTCTGTCTGCCACCCAGCCACCTCTACTATTATTACTATTTTTTTTATTTTGGGTCTTTTTTTCCCTTCTTTTAGGTTTTTGCAGGGCAGTGGGGATCGGGTGGCTTGCATGTCACAAGGCTGGGTGATTGTTGGGTCTACGGGGCTGGATGTGGGCTTGGATGCTCGTGGCTCCAGGGCTGGTGCTTCACCCATTGCGCCACGTGGCCATACCTACAATTATTTCTATTTTTTAATTTTAATTTTTTTTCTCTCCCCTTTACTTTATCGCCCAAGCAAGTCTATATTCATGGGGAGGGGAGGGGTATTTTGTTTACTTTTAAACAAGAATATTTTATTAATGTAAAAAAAATTTGTACAAAATGAGAATTAAAAAATAAAATAAAATTAGATTAAAAAAGAAGTTCATTGATGGCTTGTTCAATTTATTTTTTTCTCAAATGGGGTTATTTAAGTATTTAATTTCCTCTTCTTTTAACCTGGGCAGTTTATATTTTTGCAAGTATTTGTCCATTTCTCTTAAATTGCTGAATTTATTTGCATATAATTATGCAAAAAAGCTCCAAATTGTTATTTTAATTTCCTCTTCATCAGTGATGAATTCACCTTTCTCATTTTTGATATAGGTAATTTGGTTTTCTTCATTCACTTTTTAATAAAATTAATCAAAGTTTTCTCTATTTCATTTTTTACATAAAACTAACTCATTTTATTTGTTAGATCAATAATTTTCTTAGTTTTGATTTTATTAATTTCTCCTTTAATTTTCAAACTTTCCAATTTGATATTTAACTGAGGGTTTTTAATTTGTTCTCTAGCTTTTGTAGGTGCATGAACAATTCATTGATCTCTTTATTTCATTCATGTAAGTATTTCGAAATCTAAAATTTCCTCTAATAATTGCTTTGACTGTATGACAAATTTTGGTATATTGTCTCCTTATTGTCATTGTCTTGGATGAAATTATTAATTATTTCTATGCATTATTGTTTGACTCATTCATTCTTTAACTTTAGATTATTTAGTTTTCAATTAATTTTAGTCTATTTTCCATTTAGGTTCTTTATTACATGTAATTTTTATTGCATCATGATTTGAAAAGGATATGTTTAATATTTCTGCCTTTCTATATTTGATTATGAGGTTTATATGCCATAATACATGTTCACTTTTTGTGTAGATGTTGTGTAACACACAAAAAAGGATTATTCCTTTCTATCCCATTCAATTTTCTCCAGAGTTCTAGAAAATCTAATTTTTATAACATTTTATTCACCTCCTTAATTTCTTTCTTGTTTATTTTATGATTAAATTTATCTAATTCTGAGTAAGAGAGGTCAAGGTCCCCCATCAGTATAGTTTTGCTTTCTATGTCTAAGAATTTGAATACTATACTACTTATGCATGCATACATATATATTATTGAAATTGCTTCATTGTCTCTGGTATCTTTTAGGAGGCTGTAGCTTTCTTCCTTAACCCCTTTTAATGTGATCTATTTTTGTAGTTGCTTTGTCTGAGATAAAAATTGCTATCCCTTCTTTTTTCACTTCTTTTGAAGCATAATATATTCTGCTCCAACCATCTTTATTTTGGGTGTATCTCTCTCCTTCAAATATGTTTCATTTTTACTTTTGCAAGGCAATATGGTTAAATGGCTTGCCCAAGGTCACACAGCTAAGAAAGTATAACATGTCTGAGGCCAGATTTGAACTCAGTTTCTTCTATCTCCAGGACCAGTGCTCTATCCACTGTGCTATCTAGATGTCCCAAAATGTATGTTTTTGTAAGCAACATATTGTAGGGTTTTTGGTTTTTAATCTACTTTGCAGTCTACTTCCATTTTATCTGGGAGTTCATTCCATTCACATACAACATTATAATTACTAACTCTTTATAACTCTCCATGTTATTTCCCTTCCATCTGTACTTTCCCCCCTCCTTTCATCCTATCTCTCTTCACCAGTGTTTTCCTTCTCAATATTACATCCCTCAATGTCCCCCCATTTCTATCAGCCACCATCCTTTTTCTTCCCTCTTTACCTTTCCCCTTCTTCCTTCCCTCCCCTCTATTAGTCTCTCCTTCCCTTTGCTGCTCCATTTTCTCTCCTAATACTGGAAGGGTTAGATAAATTTCTAAACTCAACTTAGTGTATGTATTATTTCCTCTTTGAGTTAAATTTGGTGAGAATAAGATTCAAGTAGTTTTCACCTCCTCCCTTATTTCCTTCTACTGCAATAGGTCTTTTGCACCTCTTCATGTGATGTAATTTATCCCATTCTGCCACCCCTTCCCCCTTCTTATGATAATCCTTTCCTTTTTTTTAATGTCTTAATTTTTCACAAATCATTCCATCAAAATCAACTTATTTCGCTTTCCACTGGCTCCGCCATATTCCAGTGAGTTGCCAAAATGACAAACACAAAAGGAAAAAGGAGAGGGACTCGATACATGTTTTCTAGGCCCTTTCGAAAACATGGTGTCGTCCCTCTGGCTACATATATGTGCATATACAAGAAAGGTGATATTGTAGATATCAAGGGTATGGGCACAGTTCAGCAAGGAATGCCCCACAAATGTTACCATGGCAAGACTGGACGAGTCTATAATGTTACACAGCATGCTGTAGGCATTGTTGTAAACAAACAGGTTAAGGGCAAGATACTAGCCAAGAGAATTAATGTGCGTATTGAGCATATTAAGCATTCTAAGAGCAGAGATAGCTTCCTGAAGCAAGTAAAGGAAAATGATCAGAAGAAGAGCTGTTGGAACCAATCCCCTATGAATTCATGGCATAAATGACTTAAAAAATAACCAATAAAAGATTTCTTGAATTTTGAAAAAAAAATCAACTTATTTCCATACCTTCAACCTAGGTATATTCCCTCTAGCAGAGTTGTGATTGTTTTTTTTTTAATTTATTTTTATTCTCATTTTGTACAAATTTTTTTTACACTAATAAAATATTCTTGTTTACAGGTAAACAAAATACCTCTCCCCCCATGAATATAGATAGACTTCCTTGGGCAAAAAAGGAAAGGGGAGAGAAAAAAATTAAAATTAAAAAAAAATAATAGTAATAATTGTAGATATGGCCAGGTGGCGCAATGGACAAAGCACCAGCCCTGGAGCCATGAGCACTTGAGCCCATATCCAGCCTCATAAACCCAACAATCATCCAGCCATGTGACATGCAAGCCACCTGATCCCCACTGCCCTGCAAAAACCAAAAAGAAGAAAAAAAAAGACCCAAAATAAAATAAAATAGTAATAATAGTAGGGGTGGCTGGGTGGCAGACAGAGCATTGGCCCTTGAGCCAGGAGCACCTGGGTTCAAATCCGACCCCAGACACCCAAAGATCCCCCTGCTATGTGGCCCCAGGCAGGCCACCTAGCCCCACTTGCCCTGCACCCTCCCCCAAATAATAATAACAAAAAATGTGCTTCAGTCTTTGTTCCAACACCAACAACTCTGTCATGGGTGGATCACATTCTTTATGATAAGTCCATCACAAAAGTTACTTCCATATTTTTCCAACGTTGCCATCGCTGATCACAACTCCCTCCTTTCTTATTTCTCCATTACCATGTACTATACTTTCTCTCTCCTTTCACTCTGACTCTACTGTAGGGTCACTGAGTGGCATAGCAGACAGATCCCTGGTCCTGGGGCCAAGAAGCCCTGAGCCCCCATACCACCCCTTAGGCCCAGAATCCACCTGGCCCTATGGTGCTGGACAGGCCTTCCAATCCCAGCCCCTTGCAAGAAGTAAAAAAGAAAATGTGTTATATCTGACCACTCTCTCCCCATGGTCCATCCTCTCCTCCTTTATTCACATCCCTACCCCTTCCCCCTGCTCCCCCCTCCTTCTTACTCCAGATGTCTATACCCCATTGAATATATTTGCTGTTTCCTCTCCTAGCCATCTCTGATGAGAGCAAAGGTTCCCTCATTCCCCCCTTGCCTCCCCTCTTCCATATCATTGCAATAGCTCATTGTAATAAAAAAAAATCTTATTATATGAAATATCTTGGCCTAGTCCCCCTCTCCTTTTTCTTTCTCCCATTCCATTTCCCTTTTTTTCCTATTGACTCCATTTTTACACCATATTTTATCTTCAAATTCAGCTTTCTCCTGTGCTTCAATTATAAAAGCTCCCTCTACCTGTTCTATTAACTGAGAAGGTTCATATGAGTATTATCAGTGTCATTTTTCTATGCAGGAATGCATGCAGTTCATCCTCATTAAGTCCCTCATATTTCCCCCTTCTCCTCCAATCTCCATGCTTCACCTGAATCCTGTATCTGAAGATCAAACCTTCTGTTTAGCTCTGGTCATTCCAAAGGGAACATTTGAAATTCCCCTGGTTCATTGAAAGTCCATCTTTTTCCCCGGAAGAGGACATTCAGCCTTGCTGGGTAGTTCATTCTTGGCTGCATTCTAAGCTCTTTTGCCTTCCGGTATATTGTATTCCAAGCCCTACGAGCTTCCACTGTAGTTGCTGCTAAGTCCTGTGTGATCCTGACTGCAGCTCCACGATATTTGAACTGTGTCCTTCTGGCTGCTTGTAATAGTTTCTCTTTGACTTGGGAGTTCTGGAACTTGGCTATAATATTCCTAGGGGTTGGTTTTTTGGGATCTCTTTCTCAGGGGGATCTGTGGATTCTCTCCATTTCTATTTTGCCCTCTGCTTCTAGAATATCAGGGCAATTTTCCTGTAGTAATTCTTTGAAAATGATGTCAAGGCTCTTCTCCTGATCATGACTTTCAGGTATTCCAATAATTTTTAAATTATCTTTCCTAAGTCTGTTTTCCATATCAGTTGTTTTTTCAATGAGATATTTCACATTTTCTTCTAATTTTTCATTTTTTTGGTTTTGAAGTATTGATTCCTGATTTCTGGTAAATTCATTGATCTCCCTGAATTCTATTCTTTGTCTGAAGGATTTGTTCTCCTCAGAGAGTTTTCTTATCTCTTTTTCCATCTGGCCAATTTTGCTTTTTAAAGCATTCTTCTCCTCAATAACTTTTTGAACTGTTCCATTTGACCTAAGCTGGTTTATAGCATGCTATTTTCTTCAGCATTTTTTTGGATTTCCTTGACTAAGCTGCTGACTTCATTTTCATGTTTTTCCTGCATCTCTCTCCTTTCTTTTCCCAGTTTTTCTTCCAACTCCCTCATTTGATTTTCAAAGTCTTTTTTGAGCTCTGTCATAGCCTGAACCCAATTTCTGTTTTCCTTGGAGTCTTTAGATGCAGGAGCTTGTGCTTCCTCATCTTCAGACTGAATATTTTGATCCTTCTTGGGCTCATTTGCAAAATATTTCTCAATAGTCTTCCTTTTATTTCTCTGCTTGCTCATTTTCCCAGCCTGGGCCTGGTTTTGGGCTTCCTGAGCTTTTGGGACACTCACACAAGGGTCTCAGTGTGTGAGGCTCTGTCCTCCCTCCTGGTCTGTGAATGACCATATGTGCCCCCTTCTGCCACGGCTGAGGTGGGGCGGGGCTGCTGCTGTTCTATGGGGGGGGGCCTAGACTGCAATCAGGATCTGAATGAGGTCAGAGCCCCAGAGTCCTGTTCCAGAGGCAGAGGACAGAAGAGCTCTGCAGTCTCTCTTCACTCCCCTCCCTCAGCTCAATGGGCTCATGCCCTGGGGGCTCCTGCTTATTGGCTCCGCCTGCTTCTGTTTCCTGTATCAAGGTTGGGGAAAGAGCAAGCTGCTGGCTGTGTGCCCTGAGGGCTGGGCTCCACATGCTCACTCTGGCAGAGGTCCCCCACTTTCCCCCCACTTTGTGCCCAGTGCTCCCCGGGGTGCAGCTCAGGAGACTCCCCTGCTGCTGTGAGCCCCGGCTCCTAGCACCCTGGAGCTGCCTCCGGGAGGCTGAAGTTCTTTTGCTCTGGTGGGCCACCCCTCCAGCGGCTGCCCCTCCTACCCCGGGGAGCAGAGGCTTTCTGCTCTTTTCCAGGTTACCTTGAGTAGGAGAACTGCCTCAATGGGTCCCTTTGTGCGTTCTGTCTCTTGAAAGTTTAGTTAGAGTCTTTAACTTATGAGTTTTATCAGAGAGTTCCTAAGACTGGATCCCTTCTTGTTGCTATCTTGGCTCCGCCCCCTATGATTCTTAATAGTAATGAAAATCTTCCCCGGGTTAATCTTATTGAATAACAGTCTTTTTCTTTAACCCAATTGCCTTTTCATGTATCTTTTGAGTCTTCTTTTTGAAGAACAAATTTTCTGTTCAACTTTGATGTTTTCATCAGGAAAGTTTGGGAGTCACCTATTTTATTACATGTCCATCTTTTACTCTGAAAGAATATTCAAAATTTTGATGACTACTTGATTGTTGGTAATCCAAGCTCCTTTGCCCCCTGGAATATCTTTGATCTTTAAATGTTGATGCAACCAGGTCCTGTGTAATCATAACTGTGACTCCTTGGTATTTGAATTGTTTCTTTCTACTCATTTGCAGAATTTTTTTCCTTCATCTGATAATTCTGGAGTTTGGCTACAATATTTCTTGGCATTTTCCTTTTGGAATCCCTTCCAGGAGAGGATCAGTACATTCTTTCAATGACTATTTTGTTCCAGGATATCAGGGCAGTTCTCCTTGATGATTTCCTGAAGAAGGCTATGAAGGCTCCTTTTTTGATCATGACTTTCAAGTAGTCCAGTAATTCTTAAATTATCTCTCCTGAATCTATTTTTCAGGTCAGTTATTTTTAACAATGAGGCATTTTATATTTTCTTCTATTTTCTTCTATTTTTTCATTTTTTAAAATTTGTTTAAAAGATCCTTGGTATCTCATGGAGTCATTAGCTTCCACTAGTCCCAGCCTGTTTTGCAAAGAAATATTTTCTTCAGATAATTATTGCATCTCCTTTTTTCATTTGGTCAGTTCTATTTCTTTTTCTTTTTTTAATTTTACTAGGCAATGGGATGAAATGACTTGTCCAAGGTCACACAGCTAGGTAATTTTTAAGTGTCTGAGGTCAAATTTGAACTCAGTCCTGACTCCAGGGCTGGTACTTTATCCACTGCACCACCTAGCTGCCCCATTAGTTGGTTCCATTTTTAAAGGAGTTGTTATCTTTGTCCATTTGCTCAACTGTATTTTTGAAGGAAAAATTTTCTTTTTGTAGTTATATAATTATATTTTAATTTTAATTTTAATTTAATTTAATTTTTTTAGGTTTTTGCAAGGCAAATGGGGTTAAGTGGCTTGCCCAAGGCCACACGGCTAGGTAATTATTAAGTGTCTGACACCGGATTTGAGCCCAGGTACTCCTGACTCCAGGGCCTGTGCTTTACCCACTGTGCCACCTAGCTGCCCCTTATAATTATATTTTTAAATAATTTGTTTTCTTCTATCACTTTTTGCTGCAAGATGTTAATTTTCTCTTGCATTTCTTTTTACCTATTTTTCCATTTGATTTTTAAAATCCTTTCTGAGTTCTTCTAAGAAGTTTTTTGGGGTTGGAGACCAATTCATATTCTCCCCTGAATCTCACATGCCCATACTGGACATGGTTTATTGCCCATTCTTATCTCCAGGATAACTCTCAATAGACCCTGCTTTTCTCTGACCTTTCTTATTCATTTTGGGATTTGATAGCTATCCCAAGAGTTTGTGTTGGGGGAGGAGCTCCCTCAAAAACCTTTGGTGTTGAGAACCTTGGGGCCATCAATGTTAAAAACTCCAGGAAGTTACTCAGTGAACTAAAAACTACCAGATGCCAGAGATTCTCTAGCTGGAGTCTGTATTAGGGATGACAGTTGCTCATTCCCTGGACCACTGGGAATGGTGGAAACACCTGGGGCTGTCTCTGAGCTTTTTGTGCTGGAATGCTAGACCTTTCTGGATGGGAATGCCAGGGGACTGCCATCCAGGCAGGCTATTCCCACAATCCATGCTGACTGGCTGGGGGTCCTGGGCACCTGTGTTATAGTTTTCCAAGTGCACTGAAACTCTCCCTGTCCTCCCACTATACAACCTGAACTGCAAAAGTCTCTGCTCCCACAGCCAAGGATCTCAGAATAATCACCACTGCAACTACTGCTGGTATGCTGAATCTCTGCTCTCTGCCCTGGGCAAACCATGCCCCTCCCATGACAGATGTTAGAAGATGTTCCAGTCTGTTCTTTTCTGGATTCTGTCACTCCAAAATCTTTTAAGAGCCTTGATTAATATTGTTTCTAAGGGAAACCCAGAAAAGTTTAACAACATTCCTTGCTTCTCTTTGCCATCTTGGTTGGACCCCCTAATTAGTATTAATACTTAAATCTCTTTTTGTCAGCTTGGAATTTGTTTTCCTAATAGCTTTGTAGACAGTCTTTGAGAGTTTTGAGTGAAAAATGAAAATCTTCTCTGAGATTAGGTCGGCTAGTCCTCAGGTACTCACAAAATTCACTCTGGACCTATACTTGAAACTTTGTTATCTGAGCATTATCTTCCAGAGCTGGCATTCCATTGGCAAAGAAGTCTTCAAGAGCCCAGGAATATTTATACATAATGATGAAGCCCTGGAGGAGGACTTTATGAAGAAACTGGCACTGTTTGAAGAGGTATGTTCTCTACCTTGAACCACCCCAGGTACTTCTGTTTTATCCTTTTTTCTTCATATTTTTTTCCTGTACTACTTTTCTAGTTTCATTGCTTACTTCTTTTCCCCATATGTCCTCTTTTTACCTTTCTCCTACCAGCAACAGGTACTATGTAATCCTGCTAACTGGCTAAAGAGGATCTTTAAGAATAACCATAGGCAAAGATGGCACAGTTTAAGTTCCTAGAGAGGGATTTAATTTCAAATAGCAATTGTTGAGGAAAAGCCTAAAGGGACCTAGATTGAAAGAGATGTTTGGCCTGGAAAAAAGAAGACTCAGGGAAAAATGAGAGCTGTCTTCAAGTATTTCAAATTCTGTCATGTGGAGGAGAGATAAAACTCTGTCCCCAGAGGGGAGAAAAAATCAATGGGAAGGAGTAACAAAGAAGTCAGTTTAGGCTTAAGGTCAAGAATCAGGAAATAGAGTTATTCGAGAGTGGAATAAGCTTCTTTAGGAAGCAGGAGTTCTTGCCAACTTTCTTGGAGATCCTAAGGAAGAGAGAGGCCAGATGATCACTTGCAAATATTGTAGGAAACTTTTTTGACTCTAGGTTGAACTAGACAGCTCCTTCCAACTTGAACTTTTGTGATCTTGTGAGATGAGGTGAATTAGATAAATAGAATGAAGAGTGTTGCTTAATAACATAGAAATGTAAAAATATTTTTTAATAGTCTGGTTATATCCAGATGGTTGCTTATATTGTAAAAATGAAATATACAGCAAATACTTTTTGATGACAATACTGAAGTATGAGTCTAGGAGTGTGTACACTTATTCAAATAGTCAACTCTTAATTATCCATACATATACATTCAGCATGGATAATACACAAGAGTTGTTGTGCTGTTCAGTTGTGTCCAACTCTTTATTGCCCATTTGAATTTTATTGGCAAATATACTAGAGTGGTTTTCCATTTCCTTCTCCAAATAATTTTGCAGTTGAGAAAAATGAGGCAAACATGGTTAATTGACTTGCTCAGGGTCATATTTCAGGTAAGTGTCTGGGGCCAGATTTGAATTCAGGAAGATGAGATTTTCTGACTTTAGAACTGGCTCTCTAGCTACTTTACTGTAAAAGAGTAGATAAACAAAATAGTTTATATTTAATAGCTTATATTTAAATTTTTAACATATAAGTTCTATTTTTTTCTTTTTCTTGATAAGTTTATTCCTTTAAATGCTTAAATATTATATGTTAGCATTCTTATACTAGTACTCTAGAAACTTATACATTAAAAATATTCTAAATGCATATATGAAAATATTTATATATTTACATTATGTTCATATATGCATATTTATAAGATTCATGTCCATTTTTAGGTGCTCCAGTAACTTTAAGATACATGGGCTGGTGGATCAAGAACAGGCCTGTGTCCGTAAAGCCTCTGGGATGTACTTAGCTGTGTGTCCCTGGGCAAGTCTCAGCCTCTCTGAATTCCCAGACAAAACTCCAAAACTATGTAATTTGTAGAGAAGGTGGTAATCTGCATTGAATAAGAAAGCTCCCTATTATGAGCATCCTATACATAACTGTGCAAAAGCACAGTAGCTGATGAGAAATGAGGTATGTATGTGTGTGTGTGTGTGTGTGTGTGTGTGTGTGTGTGTGTCTGTGTCTGTGTGTGGGTTTGTGTGTGTATGTATATATGAAACAGCTTGATACATTAATAATGGATGACTCACTTATCTCTGTATCAGAGCTCCATTAAACTTTCACATTTATGATATTACATGCCAAGAAATTTTCAAGGGACGCTTTTTTAATACTACAGTCAGGGAAATCCTTATTGTCATCTTTTTGATCAGACTGAATTTAGGTGCCTCCTAAATCCCTAAAGAAATGAACTTTACACATCTCAAAATTAATTTACTGAAAATAATAGACTTGAAAAAACCCTTGAAAAGAAGGCTACTGAAGGAAATCCAACAGGTTCAATCTGGATGTGACACTTAATTTCTGTATTTTATCTGTAAACAAAATGAACACAATGGAGTTGTGATCAGAGAATCTCAGAACTGAATGGGAGATCAGAGGAGATAGGATCATTAGATTTTAGAGTTGGAAAGGACTTCAAGAACTGGTCAATCCCTTCTAAGACTAATCATAAAAAGTCTCACCTTTCTTGCAAGTGATATCCTTTCAAATAATTGGAGGCAGAAATATGTTCTCTCCATAACATGTCCCTTCTCTTCCAGCATAAAAAACTCTAGTTCCTTCAGCTGATTCTCCAGAGGAGTGGACTTAAGACCCTTCACTCTCCTTTGCTTTTCTCTAGATATATTTGAGTCTGTAATTTTTTGTTGGTGTTTCACCAGACTTGTGATTTTCATGGTGAGGGGAGCATATCTGAACAACTATTCTTCAAGTTATGGTTTGAGAGAGTTGACTGGGGTAATAAGAAATTAAGTGAATTGCCCAGAGTCACTGTGTTAAAAACCAGACTTAAGCCCAGGTTTTCCTGACAACTCTGTTTATTATTGATGGAGACCCGTACCCATCAATATTCTTCTTAAAAAGCCTGTCAATATTTTTCCTATAAAGTGATACTCAGACATTATCCTTCAGCAAATTCAATCTGAACAGGCTGAGCACAGTTCAATCTGAGTATTATGTTTGTATTCTGGACACTATACTTCAGCCAGGACCTGCTTCAAATTAGATTTATATGGTTTGCAGTAAGATTTAAGGTATTTTGTGAGAGCTACATACCTTCATTCCCAGTACTCTCTTCTTAGAGAAGAACCCTTAAGAAAACGAAATAGCACCAATTCTAGGAGTCATTGAGAGCTTACATACAAACATACACACAAAGCTGTCCAGATACAATAGTAATAATAGTTGACATTGTGAGACATCTAGTGGGGAAAAGCAAAAATGTCTTTTTTCAGCATAGTTTTGAATCAAGAATATTTAAAATCTTTGTCCTGATATACCAATAGATTAGATTCTCTATGCTATTTATTTTCAGGAAAATCTTGATAAGCTGTAATGTTTATGGAGATTTGAGGTTTTTATTAATTTAATTTCCCTTTTAAATTCTACTTTCTTAAATCAACATTTGATGAAAAACCTTTTTTTTAACCTTTCAAATTCTTGTTAGAATTAGAATTGTGCACATGATTGAGTCTCTCTTTGATGGGTCAGTTTCTTTCAAGACCTTTGCAATCACTGGGAAAATCATTCATCATTACTCACCATGTTGAGGCCTGATCTAAATGCCCACCAGTCCTTTCCATCTCTCACATTTTGTGTTTCTAGCCAAAAAGATTATGGAGGTGGAAGAGATAAGACCCAATTTGTCTTCTCAGGTTTGCCTCTTTCTTTTGAATATGGAATATAGCAAAAATTCTGACTGTATATTCTCAATTAACAAGGTTTTTTAACAAGGTAATTAATTCCTAATTAACAAGGTTTTATTTTAAAATAATTCTTGTCTTGCCCTTTTAAAGAATAGACAAAAAGAACTAAAACTACTATTTAAAAGGATTCTTTGCCAAACAGAATGTTTTCTTCAATACAACCCTGTTCTGGCTCATCATGGCGTGCTGGGGACTCTGGGCTATAGGAGGCTGGCTACAAGCTCTGGTAGTTAGTCAGCATAGTGTAGTAGCCTTAGTAACAGAAGAATCTAGTTTGAAATTCTACCTTGAACATCTACTAGTTGTCTGGTCTTGGACATGTCACCTAACCTCTTTGGGTTTCAGTTTCCTCATCTGTAAAAATGAGGAGGTCAGACTCAACTTATCATAAGGGAATTGAAACTTTTTTTCCCTTGTGAAGACACCTTCACTGATAAAAACCACAGCTCCTTGAAGGACTAGAGTGGGAAGTATTTCCCCAAGGAAACCTTGTATCCAAGACCATCTTCAGCAATCCCGATTCATATCTGGCCTTTGGAGCCAGATGGTTCTGGAGAAGAAAGTGAGTTTGGAGATTAGCGCAGCATCCCTCACTCATATCCAATTCATATGCTATCATGGAATCACTTCCCTGCCGTGATGGTCTTCTTTGAGAATGAAGGACAAATATCTTTATGAGTCTCAGTTGCTGGGTCCACTTTCTGTTCTGTTTCATGGGTCTAGAAGATCAGCCTGGGATATGAAGGACAAAAGTTTGAGGAAGACGGTTGGGTGGCCCCTCCCTCCAATAAGTATATGGTCTGCCTGTCATGCTCCATATGGGTTTTCTGCACTTCTACTCCTTTTCCCAGGCCCAGGATAGGGTATATGTAGCATGATGAGACAGAGTCATAGGTATAAGTATAACTTCAGAGCCCCTTGATGAAGATAGTGAGAGTAAAGGGAAAATATATGGAGAAACATGGAGGGTCAGGACTCTAGATGGGAAGTGTCTAACCTGGGAAGGTGGACAAATACTGAATGAGGAATTTCTATTCATTGGAGCTTCAGGCTACAGTATAATTACTGATATTTATAATAATCAAAATTTGATAGTTGTTTCTCAAACCATCAAATGAAGATGCAGTTATATATAGGTCAAGCTATTTTTCCTGTCTATTGATCCTTCTAAAATTAGTAGTCTCATAGTATGTCCTTCAATGCAGTCCTGCTCCAATACATCACTATGGAGTCTCTGAGTTCTTGAAAGCTAAACCTGCAGAGGTTGTTGTTGGTTATCCTTTGTTCTTGAAGACCATAACATCAGGGAGGTGATACCATGACATGTAAGTAAAGTAGATTTAAGTAAGGGAGGGCTGTGCAAAGTCACCAATCTCATTTTCTCCTTTGGAGTCCAAGAGTTGACTGGACCTCCTGAACTGGAAAAGTTCCATTATAGACATGATGGTAAACTTTCTCATTTGTTGCCTGAGGATCAGTCCTGCTAAGTTCTGAGAAACTGCATACAAGTTTGGCTGGATGACAATGGAATCATCAGTTACTAAAACTCTTTTATATCATGTACTCAATTAGATATTGGCTGGAATGTGTTTGGTGGATGGAATGCCCACACAAACAACAATCAACAATAATGAAGAATATTAGTAGGGGTGGTTCTACAATTAATCTAATTATTTGATTACTCAAACTGCCCTATTCTCTCACCTTTCGGAACTAGTATGTTCTATAGCATAGTGCACACTCACATCTTGCCAATATGGTACTTCCTAGTGCCTATGGAGACAGCAATAACACCAAGAGGAAAGTAGTTGTCATGATCTCTTGCTCCATTCTCTGGACTATCATTATTTCCTGAAAGGAGTAAGATTTCTGTATAATCCTCTGCCTGTTAAATCCATTAGAATCCTCCAGAATTTTGGATTATGCAGGAACTATTTAAGTTTCAGCTATTCAGGTCTGTTAATTAATGGTCTTAGAGGGGAAGGAAGAGAGGGTGGAAGAACATGAGTCCAGAGAGTTTATATTTGCAAAATTCTTGTAAAATTCCAACAATTGTCAATTACAGGAACCCTGATAAACCCTGTTCTCCACTATTTGGAACTCCCCATTATACATATCTATAGGAAAATGAAAAAAAGTTCTTCACAATGCTGGTCACAAGATGCTTAAAATGGATTCTGAAGGATCAAAGAAGTTTAAATTGTGTTCAACAAAATTGTATGAATAATAGAAACATTAGTTGAGTAGGATTTTAGCAGTCCAACCCTTCCTTTTAGGGAAGAAGAAGAAACTAAGATTAAGAAAAGGTAAGTGACTTGCCTGAGTTCACCTAGGTAGTAAGTGGAAGAGTGAAGATTCAAACACATATCCTTTAATGAAATAAATATTAGTGCATTCTGATTCATATGAGTTGTTGTTATTGTTTATTCTTCACTCTTGTAAAAAAAATCATGAATTGGCTTGTGTTCAAGATATGAAGTACAGTTGTGATTTCATGATTGGAGGATAATCCTTCCAATGGAAGCTAGAACTTTCTCTGAAACTTTCAGTCTTGGAGAGTTACATAGAGTACTCAGGGCTTAAATGAGCAACATACTGGGTCACAGGTAAGACTTAAATTCACATCTTGGTTCTGTTGTCAGATAACCCCTATACCACACTGTCTCTCATATTGGAATATATTAAATTTTGCTAATCAAATTAATCATAATAATTCATTAGGCATCTAGGTGGCACAGGAGTCAGGAGAACAGAAGTTTGAATCTACCTTAGACACTTGCCACTTACAAGCTGTGTGATCTTGGGCAAGTAACTTAACCTTGATTGCCTTGCATCCAGGGCCACTGGACCCAGATGGCTCTGGAGGAGAAAGTGAGTCTGGTGATGTAGTACATCATCTCCCTCACTCAAATTCAATTCATGGTTTGTCATGGCATCACCTCCTTGTCATGGTCTTTTTTGAAAATGAAGGACAAATATTATTATTATTAATAGTTCATTTATTCCCTAGTTCTGGCAGAAGTGGAATGTTCTAGCAAACAGATCAAAATGTAGTTCATTATAGTACTGTTACTTATTACATTTTTACCAATCATTGGTCAACTGTCTCCTAACCCACAGAAGACTGGCATCTATAGCCAAGTTCACTCTCTGCTGATAGGTCAATTGCATTAGTATACTGGTACCTCCCTGGATTTCATCTTAGAGTGACAGGGTTGAATCTCTTTCAGTTTAAATTAATCATTTTTCACTTTAGAAATATTTTCACCAGGGAAAGAAAGACCTTAGAAATAATGTAATTAACAAAGATAAGTAAAGACCTTCTTATATTTGGACCATGGAACAACAGAATAATTAAATAGTGGGGCTAGCGTAGGGCAAATCTACCCTTCAGTCATTCCCAAAATATAGGTCTAAAATCTCTTTGGACTAGAAAATAGTGTTAATGAGACAAAGATCCCACTATATTCTTTTTCATAGCCATACTCAGGATAAGTTTTTAATGATAGGGAATCTGGAAAAAATGATAATAAATACACATATGCATCATAAATATTTTCTTAATCAATTTCTTAAGGCTATTCATTCAACAGAAAAATTTATCAAACTGTGATCTGTAGCATTTGCTGATTGTCAAGACATAGATACTCACACTGAATTTTTTTTATTAAAGATTTTATTTATTTTGAGTTTTACAATTTTTCCCCCAATCTTATTTCTCCCCCCCCACAAAAAGCAATTTGTCAGTCTTTACTTTGTTTCCATGTTGTACATTGATCCAAATTGAGTGTGATGGGAGAGAAATCATATTCTTAAGGAAGAAACAAAAAATATAAGAGATAACAAGATCAGACAATAAGGTATCTGGACTTTTCCCCTTAATTAAAAGGAATAGTCCTTGAACTTTGTTCAAACTCCACAGTTCTTTATCTGGATACAGATGGTATTCTCCATTGCAGACAGCCCAAAATTGTCTCTGATTGTTGCACTGATGGAATGAGCAAGTCCATCAAGGTTGATTATCACCCCCATGTTGCTATTAGGGTACAGTGTTTTTCTGGTTAGGCTCATCTAACTCAGCATCAGTTCATGCAAATCCCTCCAGGTTTCCCCAAATTCCTATCCCTCCTGGTTTCTCATAGAACAATAGTGTTCCATGACATACATATACCACAATTTGCTAAGCCATTCCCCAAATGAAGGACATTTACTTGATTTCCAATTCTTTGCCACCACAAACAGGGCTGCTATGAATATTTTTGTACAAGTGATGTTTTTACCCTTTTTCATCATCTCTTCAGGGTATAGACCTAGTAGTGGTATTACTGGATCAAAGAGTATGCACATTTTTGTTGCCCTTTTGGTGTAGTTCCAAATTTCTCCCAGAATGGTTGGATGAGTTCACAGCTACACCAACAGTGTAATAGTGTCCCAGATTTCCCACAATCCTTCCAACAATGATCATTATCCTTTCTGGTCATATTGGTCAGTCTGAGAGATCACACTGAAATTTTAATAATTGATTTTCAGGATTCTGTCTATAAGAACTGACTCCAGCATGACTTTGAACTTCTAACTCTCAGTCAGCTGTCTAACAGGTACATGTCCTTAGTTATATGGAGTACCTTAAAGAGTGGGTACACAGAAAGATATCACTCTATCACTATTAAGAAGAAAATTCCTCAAGGTACATATCTTGCTGAGAGGATCTGTAGAAAACTCTAAATACATTTATTATAAATAAGTAGTTAATACTTAGAAATGAAAAGTACATTATAGCCCATATCACAACTAGCATATGTAATCATCCATTAATACTTCCTACCACAAGGTGGCAGACAAATCTTGTTGCATATTTTCAATATGGTTCCTTGGAGGTTGCATTAGTTGCAGCTTGACATTGGGATTTCTGATAATAGAAATGGAAGTTATTTATTTTGAGAACCTGGATCCTAATACTATTAAATTATTTCAATCGATTAATCGACAAATTCTATTTGAAGCATACTATGTGCAAGGCACACTGTTTTAAACTCTGAGAGAAATGCAAAGATGAATTAAAAATGGTCCCTACCTTCAAGTTAGAGAGCTAAAACAGGATCAGACTGCAAAAAAATCACGTACTAAGTGGTAAGATACATCACTTAGGTTCTGTTCGAAAAGCCCACTGGGGAAAAGAGAGGGCCAAGAATAGAGTGGTATAATGGGAGGAAAAACAAACTTGGAAGCAAGAGAATCGGGTTCAAATTCTCTTTTTGCAATTGACTTAAAATCAACTCTTTCCCCTGCAAGTTCAGCCTCCTCTTTTGCTCGTAAAGGGAGTTTCCTTATGCATAAAACAGATGATGTCCCTCTCCTACTCAACAAATTAAAGTGATTTCCCATTACCTCTATGGGAAAGCAAAAAAAAAAAGCAAACCCAAACCCCCTTTTCATTTTAGTTTTCAAAACCTTTCATAAATC
Source organism: Macrotis lagotis (assembly GCF_037893015.1). Taxonomy (NCBI): domain Eukaryota; kingdom Metazoa; phylum Chordata; class Mammalia; order Peramelemorphia; family Peramelidae; genus Macrotis; species Macrotis lagotis. Next base: position 285,430,863 of record NC_133666.1, read on the forward strand.
TTTCTCCATCCTATCTTTTCTGCCTCATTGAATGTTGGTCCTAACCTTGCAAACATAAACAATTTATGATCTATTATTCTAATTGTTCCTCACACACTATCTCCATACCTTTGCATGGATTGAAATATATTGTCTCCAAGTTTCTCTCTGCTTCAAGAGTTGTTCTAGTACCAATTTCTGCATGAAGTGTTCCCTGAGCTCCCCATTCACTAGTGCCCTCCCTTTCAAACTACTTTGTATTTCTCTTTATTTCTTCCCTTTTTTCCCCTGTGTATATCCATCTATGTGCTTGCTGTCTGCCACATTGGAATATGTGATCCTTGTGAGTAAGAATTACTTCATGCTTTGTATGTATAATCTCAGCACTTAATACAGTGCTTAAATCATAGTGTTTGATAAATACTTGTTATTTGATTGACTATTTTCTGTTTCCACTCAGATCTAAATCCTAGAATCCCATATATGATAGTTTCCCACCATCCCAGTCTTTAAGATCTGGCTCAGTACTCTCAGACCTTTTCCCTCAAATCCCTTGGTTCCTCTTGTCAGTAGCAAAAATTGATTTGATAAGATAATTCCTACTAAAGTATTGATTACTTAAGATGCTACCCTTCTCTAGGATTTTGTATTTTTAAAATTAATTGGGGAGAGATCATTGTTTAATATAGAGAATTGGCTAATAGTGGAATTTCAAGTCTAAGCTACAGGACCAGGAGGAAGACATTTGTGGCTTTCCCATTGCTTCTCAAATCATACTCCATGCACCATGGAGGCAATGAGGTCCAGTGAAGAGACTGATCACTAGTTTTAGAGTTAGAAGCCCTGAGTTTAAATCCTACCTCAGATATTTATTCTGAATGTTTCCACATGTCACTTGACCTTTAAACTCCCTTAACTCTAATAATGAAGAGGTTAGACTCAATGTTCTCTGAAGTACTTTCCAACTTTAGATCTTTGATCCTATAGTGACATTTTTAAATAGCAATAGGCAGCTATATGGTTGTTCCAGGCATGGAATTGAAACTCAGAGATTGTTGTTGGAATTGAACCTTAGAGATGATCTAATTCTACCTTTTCATTTGAGAGACGAAGAAACTGCAAGTCATAAGCCTAACTTTGGGAGATAAAGTTGGGGGGGGGAGGTGCTGGAAGATAACAGTTCTTTTTGATTGTAGGAGAGCATGTTGTTGACTCTTAGGAGAGTAATTAAACTTGTTTCCATTATTCCCTGAGGCAATCAGTGGCATCAAAGAAGAATTAACTAAAATCTTGTGGAGAAAAAAAAAACAAAAACCTTGAAATTTAAGCTAATTTGTGTCTATTTGTACCCCTCTGCACTATACACCCAGTCACAATCCATTTCTTTTCCCTCTCTGTCCTTTCATAATTTTGGTTTTAATTCTGTAAGCTTTGGTCACCGACTTGGGAGAGTAAGACAACACAATTCTGAAAAGCAATCAAAATGCATTGGAGAAATTACTGGGAATGTTAGGTACATGAAGTAGAGGTAACTTGACCCTAGTCTAATAAATGCATACACAGTCAGCTGTGAAATTGAGGAAATGGCTTACCAAAACAATTTCAAAAAATGTTCTTCTCATCACATAAGAATTTTTCCTATGAAAAGAGAATTATTGCTAATCTCTATTGCTTTGTCTTCTTATGTGATAAAGTTGAAGCCCAAATCTCTGAAGGCATTTATTATGGTTCAAAAACTTTAGGGAGTGCTAGTCAGTGACTTCCTTCAAACAAAAGCCGGGACTGGTTGGCTCTAATCTCCATTTACCAAAATGTTCAAGGAATGATTGTTCTATTGATCGAATTTGGGATAATTTGAGTATTAGCCAGTATATTATCTGTATTTCAACATTTAATATTTGTAAGATTACTCTGCTTTCTATCTTAAGTGATATATTTACAGTCTAGGGAAGGTTATAGGATATGTGTTTGACCATTAAGAACCTTGTAGGACCTCAGGATCAATGTTGAGCATCATTGCTCTTGGTACTAGAGGTGTGAAGGTGGATTAAGTTGCAAGTTTACTGATCCTGGGGATAAGTTTTGAGGAGATTGTTTTGCTTTTCTCTGTTTCGGTATATTGAATTCCTAGTAATATCTTGGTTTTCTTATAATTTGTCTTTTCTTCTAAAAAAAAGGAATTCATAGCCAGTTTTGGTTTGCTGATGGTTCTGCTTTGTTCAAAGAGCCACAAAAATAGGAAAGTTGAATAAAGCCAAGAATGCTAATGAATCTTGTGGGGGGAGGGAGTGGGATGGGGGAACTGAAACAGACAGAATACATCTCAAGGCCACTGCTTCTCATAGCTAGCTACCCACCTGTTCAAGAGGGTCTAGAGCAGGGTAATCCCCACTCGGAACCTCCCGGCTTAAATTTCCATAGCAGCAGGTGGGGGATCCCTTTTCCTCTTTCCTCCTACCCATTTCCCCCCCTTAATGGGCACAACTGGCCATGCCTGGGTATCTCTCCTGGCTCTGGGCTTCCCCTGGCTGCTAAGAAGTGATTTCCCTTAAAGAGGCAAGGTCATCCATCTGGGGCCAAGGGGCCCTTGTGTATCTGGCTGCCTGTGTCCTAAACTGTCAGCTTCTCAGGAAACTCTGTATTATGGATGAGTCAAAAATGTGTTTCCTTCCCACAGCCCCCACTCCAAAATTCTAAAAAAAAAAATACACACAAAATTAAAACTTAACTCAAAACAGCTGAATTTGAAAATGTGCAACTTTTGCATGCAATGCTATGTAAATGGAAGGCTATCCCAATTCATTTAGGAAAACATCTTTCTCTAACTTAGTTATAAATGATTGAAAATAGGCTTTGCATCTGTTCAGTATGACATTTCATGGGCATCTCATTGAGAACTACATAACCATTTCCATGACAATAAACACACAAGCTTGTTATTTGATAGTTGCATAGCTGTGGGTTTCTTCTACTTGTTCTCAGCAGAGGTGGAGAGTGGCCTGCAGGATTTCCCCACTTCCCAGGCTTCCCTTTTAACTTTGAAGACAAAGAAAGCCCAAGATATTCTCTTGTTGCTAGACTCCAAATGAAACCACATCAAACAGGGGAAAGGCAAGGTATTTTGTTGTCACTATGACACTGTCTTGTATACATTACACACTTCAGAGGACCCAGGCTGATTGACTTGTTTTGCTAAGGGCATGCTGGAGTCACATTGGGGTGCCTACCAGAAGAGGGCAGGCAGAATCTTTCTGAGCCTCCCATGCAATGAATACTGGCAGCCCAGATAGTCCTTTCTCCATCATTCGCGGAAGTCAGGAAGAGAAAGCACAGATAAATGAATCCAACTCATCACCAAACTTCACTTTCTCCCATGACTTCAACTACATTTCTTTATCATCTTTTCTCATCACAGCTAGAAACTAATTATAAATTGGCAAACTTTTAATTATTCCCAAACCTGGCCTCTAATGAAAGTGGAATGAGTGCAAAAACAATCTTAAAGGAAAGAATAAAAGACCTGGCAGGCACTGTAGTCTAGAGCTTTAGGCTCTGGATATTGGAAACCTGAATGTTTTGAGGGCCTGAACTTTCTTGTCAAGAGAAGAGGAAAGTAGGAGGAACATGAGGAGGGGGCAGAGCCTCATGTCTCTTTGCCTTCAAGGAAGAAACAGATCGAGTGGAGCATTCTGCTTATGCTACACAGATGCCAGCAGGTGACTGGCACATGGAGGGCTCTAGGGCATGAAAAGAGTATGCCCTTCTGCAACAGCATTCAAGCTTTGTGTAATTAGTTCTTGCTCTATGGGTGGTCCCAAACTCTGCCACCTGAGCTCCTCTCTTCAGTAGAGTAGAAAGGGAAGGGAAGGGACAAAAACATTCAAGGCAATGGTGCTCAGAGTATTTCCCCACCAAGAATGGCAGCTGCTAAATCTAAGTTCCCTCTTCTTAATCATCTTTCAGACTAAAAAATGGCTTTGATTCCTGAATACTCATAGCCAATGATGTTAATACAAAGATTGTCAATAATAATAAGTCATATAACATCTAGAGGTATGACAACGCATGGAATGACTGCCTTTGATAAAGATTTTATGTTGCCCTCCCCTATTTTTCTTACCAAACTTGCTATATCTTGGTTTAGGAAGTTCCCAGCAAGTAATTTTTTTTATCAGTGTAGATACAACCCTTCTTGATAACTTATAGTGAGTTAGGTAGGTCAGTGAGAAGATAAATGACTAGACTAAGGTCACATAGCCAGTATACAACAGGTCTTTGTGACTACAAAAATCAACTCTCTAACAATTATTCCACACTGTTCCCCAGAACCTCAATAGTGTTTTTACTTCTAAGACTCAGTCAGAAGTTACAAAAAAGTCTATAGCAAGGGCATTTAATAATATATTTAGAAAAGTAGAAATGAAAAATTTCCCTCATAAAGCTGGAGTACACTTTCCAACATTATATATATGTATATATACATATATATATATATATATACCATTCGTTATTGGGAAGAATAGATATATATAAGGAATATTCCTAGATAGACTCATGCATAAGGGATATATGTGGCCAGGGCACACATGTAGGAAATACATGTGATTGGAGCATACATATAAAGAAGCAACAAGATATAGGGACAACAATGTCTTTTGAAGATGGTATCTAATTGTTCCTGTTTTCTTTATTAGATGTGCTTTGCTAGAAGAATAGTGACTACCAGAGTATCTACTCCAAAAGATATACAATTTCTACTTGATACATACCAGATACTGTTCCACTGGATGTATGTTGTCTTTACCATCTGCTGCTAGGAACAAATGGAATTGTGGAATTGAACATGTGGAATTGAAATGTTTCTTTGTGCCTAGCTTCTGATTTCAACTGAAGACAATACTATAGTAATAGTGTATATAGTATCATATTTTCCATATATGAAGAGTGGGCTCAAATATACTCTTTTAATTTAAAACCTAAACACACATATTCTCTCTCTCTCTCTCTCTCTCTCTCTCTCTCTCTCTCTCTCTCTCTCTCTCTCTCTCTCTCTCTCTCTCTCTTAAAAAAACACCAGCTCTGCATCATGATCATTTCAGTCTTGGTTCCAAAGCCTCTGATTCTACTAAGAGGTTCTTATTTCCAAGCATCCAGATCTTCAAAACCTGGGTCAGACTTAGTCCATAGCTAAGGCTCTCAGGCCTCTCCCTAGATGACTTCTACCTTAGGTTGAACATTTTATATGCCTTCCTATTTTAATCTCTAAAATTAAGACTAAACCTAGCAATCATCCATATTGTTAATCCTTCAGTTTTGAAGATCAATGATATCACAGGGTGATGTCTTGACTTGTGCATGAATTGGATCTAAGTGAGGCAGAGTTGTAAAAAATGATCAATCTCATTCTCTCCTCCAGTTACTGAAGTCCAGTGACAAGATAATGCCAGGACAATTGGTGATTGCCAAAGATGCATGGATGATCTTGACATCTAATTTGTCAGATTGATTAAGCCTCAGAGTGCCTGTTCCAAGTCACCTTCATAGATCTTGGAACAAAGTATTTTCATCCATTCATCCACTCCTTTGGGGGAACTTCCTGACCTCTGATCCAGAACCCTAACCACTGAACCATCAAGTTGACCAGTGCTCTAAGTATTATGCCACCAATCTGCCCAGATGCTTCCAACAATCCTATGTAGTTAAAAAATATGAATTCATTTTACCAGTGAGGAAACTGAAACAGAGAGAAGTGACTTGTTCATGGTCACAAAACTAGCAAATGTTAGAATCATGATTCATATCCAAGTTTCCCAACTGCATAAGCCAAAATTCTTTCCATTATGCCATACTGTCATTGGCTAATGCCCAAGCAACTCCTTTAAAGTATAACTAGGAGATACAAAGAAGAAATGTCTACTACACTAGAAATTTACTTATTTTGGATTTTGTAAGAAGGAAGTACTCTAGTCTGAAACCTTTGCTTTAGTGCCTGGAATGTGAACTTAGGGCACTGATTATAATAGAAATATATCATATTATATTATATAATATTACATTATAATACTAATAACTTTTTCTAACATAGCACTTTTTTAACGTTGTCGTGACAAGTTTGTGTCTAGTGGAGGTGGGGTGGATAGCTCTGTTGAGAGCAGAATTATGACTCAGGAATCCATGTCCCTAGGAGATGTTATGGTTTAGTTGAAAGAACACTAGACTTAGAGCAAAAAAGATCCAAGTTCTAGGCTAGGCTTTTCCATTAATTAATTAAGTTTAATTCCATAAACAATGATTAAGCACCACCTATGTTCAGAGCACCGGAGAAAAGATAAATATTAAATAAGGCATGGTTCTTGACTCAATGGAGTACGTGTTCTAGAGGAGAGTGATAAGATGTACAAGTAAATTTCAATGCATAATAATTTAAGATAAGTGTATGAGATAACTACAAATGAAGTTCTATGTGATGCTTAAGGTAGATAAGTTTATAAGCAACCTGTAGGACCAGAGAAGGCTTCCTAGATGAAAAGGCATTTAAGTTGGACTATTAAGGAGGAACAGGCATCTTTCCTATTACATTATGACAGTCAGAACTTTTTTTGCCCTTTGCCAATGCTTAGAACAATATCCAGTATATAATATGTGCTTTATAAATGTTTCCTTATTGATTTTTTTAGAAATTTAATACATGAGGAACAGAAGGCATTATAAGTATAAGGATTAGTGGAAACAAAGAAATGAAGACAAGAAAGAAAGGGCAAGAAATAAGGATGAGGAATAGTTCAATGAGAGAGAAAGAAAAGGGTAAAGATTAGCTCCAAAGTTTTGTTCTTTAGATAGAGTTTCATCCAAAGAAATAGGGAAGTTGGAAAGAGATGCAAGTTTTGGGAATAATGTGGTTAGTTATGTTTTTAAAATGTTGGGCTAATGGTTCTAGTGGGCCATTCATGTGGCTATGTCCAGCAAGAAGGCAAACTGGAATTTTAGGGAGAGACATGGAATCAAGATGTAAATTGAGAAGTCATTTGTATAAAAAGAATAATTATCATTGTCCTTCATTCTCAGAGGACCATGACATGAGGGAAGTGATGTCATAAGATGCATTTGGATTTAAGTGAAGTCATGGGAAAAGATGAAATCACCAGTGGGGGTTGGGGGTGGAAAGGGAGACACATCCAGAAAGACAAGAAGAGTCTGAGAGACATAGGGAGAGAGCATACAGAGAGAGAAGAAAAAAGGAAAGAGTTTTAAAGTTATAAATGAAGGGTTAAACTAAGAAAAATGGACCACCCCATCTTCAAATGATGGAGCAAAAGAGAATCCCTACTCTCCTTTTAAAACTCAAGTCAAAGAAAAGAAACTTAAGAGCTATGAAAGAAAGAATCCTGATTCTGAAGTCAAAGGACCTGAATTCTTCTGATTCTGTGTGACTTGGATAAATCATTTCATCTTGCTAAGCCTCAGTTTTCTCAGCTCTAAAAGGAAGGTTATGGGTTAGTTTACCTCTGGGTATTATATCAGATCTGCAATAAGTTTGGACACATGAAGGAGAAAAGGTTTGTAACTTAAAACAGAGTAAATCAAGAGATTCTATGAACTTTCCAGGATCAGTCAATTGGATAAGAGAAGCAAGGGAGAGAGTAAGACAGAGGCAAAGATAGAGAGGCAGAGAGAGAAAGACAGAATGACAAAGAGCAGAGCAGAGGGGAAAGAGGAGAAGACTGTGTAGTGGAGGACAAATTACTTCACTTCTCTGGGTCTCAATTTTTTCATCCATACAATGAACAGATTGGAAAAAATGTTCCCTTAGCTCTCTTCCAGTCCTACTATCTATGGGTCTAAGGAAAATTGTGAGTATAGTTTATATAGAGATATAGTTTGCCTTTAGGATTTCCATCTTTTTCCTCTTAGACTGACTCTTTAGAAAAAGTATCCTTTTTGTGTGTCTCCTCAGACACCAGCCCCTTCATGGTCCCTCCTTAACAACTCAGGACTCCAGAAACTGCATTCCTCCCTCTTTGAAATATCCCAGGCTCTTAACGCTTAGCAGATTTTTTTTCTATTATAATGTAGCTGTCCTTGTTCCCAAACCTTATCTGTGGGGTGCTATGGAATGAACCAATTCTAAGCAAATGGGTTACTAGCTATCATACAGGGGCCTTCCCAAGACAATGTCTTTTTTTTACGTTTTTGCAAGGCAAATGGGGTTAAGTGGCTTGCCCAAGGCCACACAAGCTAGGTAATTATTAAGTGTCTGAGACCGCATTTGAACCCAGGGCCGGTGCTTTATCCACTGTGCCACCTAGCCGCCCCAAGACAATGTCTTAATAGGGATTCTAAACACTAAGGGGCAGGCACATGGACTGAGGAGGGGAAATCTGAAGGCCTACCAACATTAAAAAAAAACACCTACTTTATTTAATGTAGGATAGTTTCTATACTTAAAATGTCATTTGAAGAAACCCCAACAGGACTGTTGTGAAAAGATACCTGGACTTGAAGTCAGAAAGTCTGAATGTAAATTTCAGTTTCCTCCTTTACTGTATGTTCTTAGGGAAATCATTTAACTTCGTGTCTATAAAATGGTGATAATATTTTTTGCACTATTTATCTCACAAGGTCTCTTGCAAGACTCAAGTAAGAGGATAGATACAAAGTATTGATTCTTGCAAAGTGTTATATCAATTGAAGTTATTTTCATTGTTGCAATTACTTTGACATATACCAACTTCAAAAACAACTCAGAAAATTGTTTTCCTTCGTTCCTTCCTCCCTTTTCCCCCCCTCCTCCTTTCCTCCCCTTCCTCCTTCTTTCCTCCCTCCCTCCCTCCTTCCCTTCCTTCCTTCCTTCCTTCCTTCCTTCCTTCCCTCCCTCCCTCCTTCCCTCCCTCCCTCCCTCCCTCCCTCCCTCCTTCCCTCCCTCCCTCCTTCCCTCCCTCCCTCCTTCCCTCCTTCCTTCCTTCCTTCCTTCCTTCCTTCCTTCCTTCCTTCCTTCCTTCCTTCCTTCCTTCCTCTTTTTTCCTCCCTCTTTCCTTTTTTCCCCCTCCTTCCCCCTTTCCTTTCTTCTTCCCAGTTATGTGTTTGAAATGCCAACCCAGCAAATTTCAGTGACTGGCCCAAGGTCACCCCTGTGAGTAATTGGTGGCTGAGATGGGAATGAAACTCAGAGCTCCTGACCTCCGGGCTGTGGTTCTCCATCAGGCCCTGCTGCCTTTCTGAATTCCCCCTGCAGTTTTAATTGAATATCATGTTCTTCTTCACTTCCTGCCCTAAACTGTGGAACAGCTGCCACTTAGGCTCCTGAGTCGGCTGGCGGCACTTCAGTGGTGGGTGAAGTGATCCTGGGATATAAAGTGGGTAAAGGGTTTCAGGATAAAAGGCCCCATCGAAATGGAAGCTATTCACAAAGGTATAAAAGGGATGTCCCGACTTTACTGCTTTCCCTGACTTTCAAATGACACTGCTGTGGGGACCAGGATAAGAGGGATAACGGCTTGGGAGGGTGAGTATGGGAGTTTGAAGAAGAGGTCTGTGTAGAGAGGGGGGGGAAAAGTGTGTGTGTGTGTGTGTGTGTGTGTGTGTGTGTGTGTGGAGTGAGAGCACAGAAACTTTGAAGTCACTACAAAAAACAAACAAGCAAACCAAAAGCCCAATGACAACAACCAATGTTGCATAATGAGAAGTACAATGCAAGGCTTTGCTGGCCTCTCCTGCATTCATATCTTTTTCTTGTTGACAACATTATATAATCTCAGGATTAAAATGAAAGCACCACTTTTCTCTTGATCCATTCCAGCCAAAGATACACTCAGAGCCCCAACCTCCATATGACTACCCCTTAAAATAGGTACTGAGTGTGGCATGAGGCTAATGTCTGTCTAAATCCCCAGCACAAATTTTAGAAAGGGTCCCCTTACCTTTGGTTAATTGATCTCCAGAAGGAGGTTGGGTTGGGGGAGGAAGAAGAGTAGTTACACGATCCTTTGGAAATACCAGGTGATTACTTAACGCATAAGGGAGAAATGGACTAAAACTCCTATAGTATAAACATCTTTGAGATAAAATTTGAACACTTTTCTCTTTTGGTCATCATCCCCATCATCAGTCAAAGGCTTGGCCAAAATACAGCTCTGCAGGTGGCACTCACAGTCCTGATTACCCTGAGACATCTAGGTCTGCCCCATGAGGAGAGGAGGATGGAGGCCTAGGGAAATTAGAGTGGCTTTGCTCAGCTTGGGAGGAAATTGAAAAGCTTCCCAAGCAAAACGTTTACTTCCTAAAGAGATAAAAAAAAAAAAGAAGCCCCCTCCGGGTCATAAATCTGAGTGCACTCCAGGGGCCTAGGGGTCAGACTGAAGGCGAAGCAGCTGCCATCTGATCAGGGAGGACAGGGGTTTGGAGACACACTCAGGCAAAAGGCAGGAACTGACAACCAGACTTTGTGAGGCAGTGATAGTACAACTCACTGTCCACCAGAGTGCAGAGCTTCTCCATCACAAAGTGGTCACTGAAGAGAAGCATTTCAGTTCTAGGAGAGCCTTCTGATTACTGAGAAACCAATTCAACCTGGTTTCTCCAGGGAAGGCAAGAGTAAAAGACCCTTACACTCATTTGACCAGAAAGCCTAAATACAGAAAGTTGCTCCTGACTTCCTCCATCCCTGAGACCTGCCCTGACTGGACTGGAGGTAATGGAAGCCAGATCTGGAGAGGACATGGAAAGGAAGCAAAGCTGCAAGGCAGCAGGTGTAAACAAATGATGACCTCTATTTTTTGAAACAGAGAACCTAAATTGGACTGGTAGAGGGGGAGATGTTTCAAAGTCCAGTCTAAATCTTTAGAGGTGAAGTCTATGCTTCCACTTAGACCTATATTAAGGGGGAAATGCCCTGTGAGAGCACCCCACCCCAACCCCTCAGTTATTCTCAGTAACATATGAAACATTCAGGAAATAGTCAATTATAACTTCACCCTAGCAATGGTTGAATTATGATAGGGTGAGACCTTTCACTATTAACCTTGATTTCCAGGTGCTTATTACTTTCCATATACTAAAGTTTCCCTCTGGGCTAGTGGTTTCTCATGCTCTCTCTCACCTCCAAAATAAATTAAATATGTACGTGATCATATATTTATGCTCCCATTTAGGCATTCTGCAGTTATGAAAACATGCAGAAAGGTATCTTTAGTATTGAGGAAATGCTTCAAATTTTTCAGCTAACCCTTAGGATCTTGGTCTCATGAGGACATTGATGAGGTGACCCCTAACCAAAGTGAGAGCTTGGCAGACTTTTATGAAAATTTGTGTGGCTTAGTTATCTTCTCCCATTGGCTCAATGGAGATGTCAATCCTTATTTGAATGATGGAAGGCTCTTTTTTATTTTTTTAAAAATTTTAACTCATTATAAATCTTGTCCATCTCCTGGGTTGTTCTGTGGCTCTGACTACATCCTTCAAACTTTCCTTGCTTCAAACTTATCTATAAGTTCAGTTTAAGCAAATAAGCAACAGCAAGTACTCATGAAATGCTTTCAGATCTATAGTGGGAAAGGCACATAAACACAAAGCAACCTTAATGTGTAAAGGCTGTGGGTAAAACTAAACCCTCAGTCCTCAAGTCTTCAGAACTGACACCATAACTCTTATAAAGCACTTGGCAAAGACCTATAAGAGCATCTGGACTGACTATATAGGTGTTACTTTTAGCTAAGGGGCTAGCTAACTTTTTAAAAGAAAATGGAAGCTAGGAATAAGGAAAAATACATACATTTTGGCACAGATTGAGAGTAAGGAGATCTTGACTTTGATCCTTATGGTTCTGCCAATAAACAGATGGGAAGTCTTCAGCAAGTCAATGAGTTTCTCCTTGAAACGGTTTCCTCATCTACAAAAAACGAGGGGGTTGTACCAATCATAATATTGATCATTCATTCCAGTTCTATCATTATGTTAAAACTAGACTCAAAGTAATATTATTAGTCTTGCTAAACTGTAAAAAAAGTTATCCTCTCTCTCAGTGTACAGCAGAGTGCTCTTTATACTATAAGGGCTTAAAAATGTTTTGTGTAATGGGTGACTCATTAGAGTATAGATTTAGAGCTGGACCTTCAAAACCATCAAGTTCAACCTCCTTATTTTACAGATAAGAAAATGAAAGCATTTTCTGGTAACTTAAAGCTAAAAATGAATATGCAGTATGATGTGACAGTCTAAGGCTACACTGAAAAAGGGGACTACTCAGAAGAAAGGAGGTCTTGGTATTACTGTATTTTACCCTGCTCAGACCATATCTAGAGAATTGTGTGAAATTCTAGACACTTTATTTTGAAAGGGATGTGGACAAACCAATATACAGAGGGGAGGGGATTAGAGACCCTATCATAGGAGGCACTGTTAAAGTAAAGGAGATTTTTAACTTAAAGAAGAAAAGATTTGGGGAAGATGGAAGGCTTCTAATATATGTCTTCACATTTGATGGATTTTTACTTGGAAGATAAATTAGGCTTGTTCTGCTTGAGTTAAGAAATGATAATGGTTGTCCAAGAATAGAAAGGACTGCTTCAAGGGATGGTGAATTCTTCCTCCAGCCCATTCCCACACCCCAGAAGTCTCTAGCTGATGAAGACTGGATGAGTACGCATATGAGTAACAGTGGAGGGAGTTCTTAAAATTTGGATGGAAGCTGCCCAGGATGACCCATAAAGCCTTCCCCTTCAGAGATTTTGGCAATTCTAAATTTTCTTACTAGTCCTTGCTCTTGGGGTGAAGCTTGTCATTGCAATAGAAGTGTCTGTCATGAGGATATGCAAATCACTGACTGTTTACCTGGGATTTCTTCAAACCAGGGAAAACTGGGCCTGGCTAGAACACAGGGATGTCAGATTAGTGATGTACTTCAGGACTACAGTTCATAGCTGTAGCGACCATTAGACCATGTTGTGTCACTGATTCTATCCAGATATAGCTCTGTACAGTCTGCACAGTATAGCTTATATACAGGCATAAACAGGCAGCATAGGAAGGTAGGATAAATTTCTGTATGTGCGCTGAGTTGGCATGGGATTGCTGCTCATGTTCTAACATTCTGCATTTCCCGATTTTTATGTGGAAATGTTCATCCACAATGTCTGCAAAATTACAAAATGCCAAAAAGTTATTTGGAGAAATTTCAAAGGATAATCAAAAAAAAGGGGAAAAACTCAAGCATATCCAAGGTTGAGGCTGAGATTTTTCAAACTCTTATTTTATGACAGGATGTTTGTGAAGAAGGCTCTGCAATTGAGAGGCAAATAAACTTAAATTAATAGTTGGTCATGAAAACACATTGGGTCCATGTTTGATTGGAGAATTTGTACAGAGAAAGTGTAGAGAAGTTATGAGGAGGACAAGGGGCTTATGGAGTATGAAAGAATTTTTTCTCTGTGCTTTTGCAAAGCACACATTGCAAGGCAGAAGTGGAATTGTCCTAAAGATGTGGAGCAGTGAGTATGGGGACTGCTACTCACAGGGTTTCTTGGCTTCCATGCCTGGATCATAGATATATTCTCTACACTGTCCTTATTCTCAGGGACTTCAATATAACAAACATGTTAGTGTCTCTATAGACATGCTGGTCTCAAATCTTCCACCTGTCTTCTTCCCATATCCTGTGCCTTCACTTTCCTCAGTCCCATTCAGGGTCATCTCTTGGATCATTCCTCTCAGTTATAAAATTTGAAGTCTCTGAGGCTGAGATACAGCAGAGGATGTATTGATTTTCTGCCACTTGTGACAATTTTGGTCTGACAATCAACACCAAGAAAACAAAAATCTGCCATCTGCCATCATCATAGCACCCATACATGGAAACATGGTTAAAACAAATGGATAAGTGTTGAATGCTGTAGATAAGTCCACTTAATTTGGCAGTATATTTTCCAGGAATAACCACATAAATAATGAGGTTGATGCAAGCATTATCAGAGCTAATTCAATATTTGGGAGGCTCCAAAGGAAATTCTGGGAAGAGAAGAGATATTAGACTGCCTACCAAACTGTAGGTCTACAGAACCATTGTGCTGATCTCATGGTCTTGCCTGTGGAATCTAGACTGTATCATACCAGAAAACTGAACCATTTCCATTGTCTTACAAAGATTCTTAAGATCACCTGGCAAGATGAGGCATTGGACAATAAGGTCCTCTTGAAGCATTCAAATTCTACTACAGGGAATGCAACTCCAATGGGTTGGTCACATAGTCTGAATATCAAATGTACATTCATCTAAAAGACTATTTTATATAAAACTCATCTGAGGCAAGTACTCACATGGAGAGCAGAAGAAGTGATACAAGGATGATCTCTCTGAAAAAATTTGGGATTGATAATGAAACATGGGAGACATTGATACAGGACTGTCCAGTATGACACTGTGCTCCAAAAGTAAGAATTGCAGCAACACAAAAGAAACCTGAGATGTACACATCCAGAGACATACCCAACTCAAATGTTCAAATGGACTACATGTGCCTGACCAGTGGTACCACCTTCTGAGCTCTTATTGATCTGATCTGCCACAATCAGACTTTGTACCTTGACTGACATCATGAAGTTATCTTGGTCCTCTTCAAGTATGGAGAACAGACAATAAAACACTACAAATATATTTTAACTCATTTATCCCCTTCTGCTGTCTGTCTATTATTCTATTCTTCCCTAATTGACTCTCACCCATAGTGGCTATTTCAAAATTCTCTTTTCTCTATACTAACCTTTTCCTCTTTCTTCTTAGCAGTAGACCTTGACTCATGTTATTCAGAAAATGTAGGCTATCTGATCTAAGTTCTCCTCCCCTCCCCACCCCTCCCTTCTGACCCCCCTCTTTCCCCTTCCTCACCTTATTTTTTCACATCAAAGTTAATTTTCAAGCTCACAATGTGACTTCTGACTCTACCACTCTGATGAAATTGCTCTCCCCAAGGTCAATGATGCTTCTTGGCAGCTAATTCTGGTAGCTTTTCTTAGTCTTCATCTTACTTGACATCTCTTTTGACATTATTGACCACTCCCATTCCTGGACACTCTCTTTCCTTGATTTTCTTGACACAGCTCTCTCTTGTTTCTTCTCCCAATCCAAAGTAATCCAAGCTGAGCTAAATCCAAAGAAGCCAACAAGCATTTAATATCTCTGTAATGTGAAAAGCACTGTAACAAGATTCTGAAGCTTCAAAAACAAAATGAAAACTAGTCCCTCTCCTTAAAGCACTCACATTCTACTCCTTCCTGTATGACCACTCTTTTTAATGTCCTTTTCTGGATCATCTTCCCTTTACTAAGCATAGGAACCCCCCTACACACACACACACACACACACACACACACACACACACACACACACACACAACACTGCCTTTTTCTCATATCCCAAATTATATGATCATATCTGTGCAAATGACTCTTAGGCCAATGTATGTAGTCCTAATACCTCATTTGAATTTGTCTGTTTACACCAATTTTCTGCTAGTTAGCTCCATCTGGATATCCTCTCAACTCCTAAAATTTAAGATAATAGAAATAGAAATCATTTTCTGATCCCATCCCCAAGCCTGGTGCCCTCAATTGCTAAAATGAACATTTCTTCCAAACTTCACAATTTCAGTTGAGTAGTTAACTAGCTTCACCCACCTTGAAGTTTTTCTTAACTATTTCCACTCCCTCTCCCATATTTAATTTGTGGTTGCCTTGCCAAATCAACAACCTTTTTTAAAAGTCTTTCCCTTTTCTCTACTCCTAGGACCACAGTACTAGTTCAGACCTTTACCATTGTTCAACAGAGCTTCAAGTCATTCTTTTCTTCAGTCTTTCTATCCTAAAGTTGCTCAAGACACAGATCTGTCACTCCTCTACTCAAAAATACTTCAGTAGCTCTCAATTGCCAGTATAATAAACTATAAACTTCACCGGGCTTAAAATCTTTTATGAACTGGTATCCATTTACATTGACAGAATTATGTACAAATTTCCCCTTTGTTTATCTGTGATTTAGTCAAATTCTTGTTCTTTTTATTTTCAGTTCTGTACTACTCTGTGATTCCATTTTGGGTTTTCTTGGAAAAAATGTTGAAGTTGTTTGTCATTTCTTTCTCAAGCTCATTTTACAGATAATGAAAGTGAGGCAAAGAGGGTTAAGTGACTTGCTCAGGGTTACATAACTAGTAAGTATTTGAGGTCATATTTGAGCCCAGAAAATAAGACTTTCTGACACCAGACCAGATGTTCTATCCACTGAACCATCTACCTGACCCAAATTGAAGTCATAGTTATTCCCTACAATTGATAGTCCATTTTCTATCTCTGTGTCTTTATATAGACCATCCTTCCCCCTTCTCCACCATGCCTCCAGTGAATGTATGATTTCCTTACCAATACTTATTAGAATGCTTGGTTTTCTTCAAGGCTAAGTTTCCTCCTTTGTGAATCATTTCCCGATCTCCCTACTTCTTAGTTCTTTCTGTTGTCTCAAATGATTTTATATTTTCTTCCATGCCTGTTTCATTCATCTAATAGAAATAAGCTTTTATGGCATAGACTATTTCTTTCTTTTCATGGTATTCCCAATGTCTTGAAGATAGTAAGTACTTAATATATCCTTTTCAAATTAAATTGAATAGTCATTTGAAAATGTTGCTAAAGATCTTGTATTTTTATTCTTTAGCAAAGCTTAGCTCTAATATAAAAGTTAAGATCCAAGTTAATTTCTTTTGTAGATGAAGAAATAAATTACTATCGAACCTAATTGTCAGCTTCAGAATGCTATCTTTGAAAAATATTCATACTCCATAGGGAAAGTATAAAATCAAGCAGAGTTTTTAGGATAAGAATATGTATAGCAAACATTTCAAGGTCTGTTCCTCTCTAGAAACAAATGTAGCTTGAATTATCCCAAGATAAAAACTTAAGTGTAATGGAAAACAGAATTTTTTTATATTTTAGATAAGCATTTTTGTAAAAAGTAATAGTGTTAATTCTTGTACCTCCCTAATCTTTGTCTAGCTTTAACTGGCTTCTCATCTAACCAGAATCCTTTGCTCTTAACTCTCTTTTCACTTGTCTTCTCTGACACAGCTGGGGACTGTGCCATTTGAGGATCAATAGAAGAAGCTGGGATTGTTTAACCTAGAAAAAGAGGACTTAGTGGGAAACAGGATAACTGTCTTCAAGTATTTAAAGGAACTTCTTGTGGAAGATGGATTAGATTTGTTTGACTCATCCCAGATGGCAAAACCAAGAGCAATGGGTGGGAAGTTGAAGTGAGACGAATTGAATTTAAGTTTTATGTAAGGAAAAACTTCCTACCAATGGGAGGGGTACAAAAAGAATAAGCTTCCTCAGAAGGCAGTGGGTTCCAAATCACTGAAGGTATTTGATCAGAGGTTGGATAACCATTTTTTCATGATTCTGACTAAGGAGTTCTGCTCAGGCAGGGATTGGACTTAATGACCTCTTTTTTGTTTGTTTGTTGGTGCCATAAGTTTGTTGGTGCCATAAGAGACAGTAAGTGCTAGAGGAGGCCATATAAGAGGGAGATCATTGTGGGCTAAGATGTTGGGGGGAAAAAACAACTTTGTAGAGAACATAAGAAGAGCTGGATCTTGAAGGATGGGTAGGATTTAGATACATAGAAAAAAAAGGATTAAGAAAAGGTGAAACACTCACACTGACATTTTTATTTGCAAAGTGAATCCTTTATTTCTCATCACTGTACTATGAGGTTTGATATAATTATGATCTTGGACTTAGTTTCCAGGAGGGAAAACACATGCATAGAGTCTATATAAGTTGTCATGATAATGTAAATCAGGAGTCTGAAACAGAAAATAAATCATCTTGATATTCTATTTACACAGAGCAAAACATAATGGATATTTGGAAATATCCCCAGACACCTGCCTGAAAGTTTTAGCTTTTGAGCATGGGCTGTGTCTTGTGGACATAATCCATGACAGAGAGGGATGGCAGGGTGGGGCAGGTTAACTGGGGAATGGAATGAGTTGAAGAACATCCCTGCCTACAAATTTCTTTGTCCTGATCTCATCCTGCTTTCAATTAATCAAGTAGGTACCTAGATGTTCCAGTTTAGTACTGTGCTAATGGGTGTATACAAAGAAATCTGAGACAGTGATCTTACCCTCAAGGAACTTGCAATCTAGTTAGAAAGAAAAGCCACAAGTACATGGAAAGTTCATTAATAATATAGTATACCACCATGAGATAGACAGTCTGCCAAATGAGTAGACTCATCCCTGAATGTCGAAACCAGAGGGCACGGAGCTAAGGGAGAGCCAAACGAGTTCAGTTTCTCACACTCGCCAAGCACCTGCCTTTTTTAGCATGTGTCTGAGAGGCTACAAACTGGGTCACTGCAGAAACGCCATGCATGATAATATCTGAGGATTGTATGGGACCTAGAGATATCATCTAGTTAATCCCCTTGTCTCCAGGAAAGCCTACACCTCAAACATTCCAGGCAGATAAATTTCTAGCTTCTTCTTTGGTATTTCTATGGAAAGAAATGCCACCATGCCCCCTGCTAATCTTCCAGTGTTGAGCACTCCTTACTGTCAGGAAGTTCTCCTCTTTATATCATGGCATGTTACAATGAGAAAAGAACTTTTTTTGGTTTTGGTTTTTGTCCAATCTGTGGTTGTATTGGAATGGGGAGCTTCAAGTGTAGGATTGACAGTTTATTTGGAATTTAGGATTGTAGAGAATAACCTGGGCCACTGAGAGATTAAATTACTAAATTAATTAATTAAATTACTCAGAAGTAGAATTTGAATCCAGGTTACCCTGACTCTGAAACCACCCTCTGTCCACTAGATCCACCTTTCAGAAGGAAATTTAGAAATCAATTAATCTGAGTTACTTATTTTTACAGATAGGGAAATTAAGGAACAGAAGACTGTGATTTATCCAAGGCCACAGAGCTGTTTGACAGGAAGGGATAGAATATTCCTAGGTCTCTATTTATGTTCCTGCTTAGTCATTTTCAGTCTGACACTTCATAACCCCTTTAAGAATTTTCTCAGTAAAGATACCAGAGTAGTTTGTTGTTTTCTTCTCCAGCTCATTTTATGGATGAGGAAACTGAATCAAATGCAGTTAAGTGATTTACTCAGGGTAACTAATATTAGACTGGATTTGAACTCAGATCTTCCTGATTCTAGGCCTGGTGCTCTGCCCACTGTGCCTCCCAGCTGCCCTTGATTTCTAATCTAGTGTCATTTATGCTATGCCATACTATTCTCTTCTATCACATATTAAATTTTATAATCAGGTCTTCTTAACCTTCTTGAAGATGAAGAACAACCAATTAGCTTCCTATTTTTAATGTTTCATAGACTAGCTATGTTTCATTGTCAGCCTTCACTTTCACTTCTTAAAAACTGAGGCCCTAATGGTAACTTGTTTAAAATTACACAGTTAGTAAATGTCTGAGGTAGATTTCAAATCCAGGTCTTTCTGAGACCAAGTTCAGTGTTCTACCCACCATACTAGTCTTCTGTTAAGATATGGTGTAGTTGAGAGCTATGACAGGGGAGGGAATGCTAGAAGATGAAATTTCAGATCTTTGAAGTATGAAAATGTATAACCAAAGATAAAATCAGTGAGACATCCCTTCATAAATCAACTGGACTTTCAATGGCTCTGGAAGAGAGAGTGAGGCTGACAATTTTGTGCAACTTTGTCTTACTTCAATACAATTCATGCGAAAGTGAGGACATCATCCCCTTGATGCCACTGTTTCTCCTTGAACATTAAGGACATCAGTGGATAGAGCACCAGTCCTGGAGTCAGGAGAATATTAATTCAAATCCAGTCTCAGCCATTTATTAGCTGAGTGACTCTGGGCAAGTAACTTAACCCCAATTGTCTCAAAAAAAGTGAAAATGAAGGACAGATGATGAGAGCCAAGATTGTAGACTGTCCTGGTGGCACACTCTAATGGGAGAGACAGAGACAATGTGCAAATAACAAAGAATATAAAAGATATAGAGATAAGAGAAGGAAGGTATTCTTATAGGAAAGGCACTAGCAGAGTAGGAAGGAGAAGTGGACACTAGAAAAGGCCTCTTGTCAAAGGTGGGAATTGAACTGAGTCTTGAAGTCAATGAAATTAAGAAGCAAGGGGTGGCTAGGTGGTGCAGTGGATAAAACACCGGCCCTGGAGTCAGGAGTACCTGAGTTCAAATCCGGTCTCAAACACTTAATAATTACCTAGCTGTGTGGCCTTGAACAAGCCACTTAACCCCATTTGCCTTGCAAAAACCTAAAAAAAAAATTAAGAAGCAAAACTTGGGACAGTCCTTCAGCTGAAAATGTCTTCCATCTCCCTCTTTCCTGTGAGTTCCATGAGGACAGCATATTGCACTTAAACTACAAATCTCTCTCAACACCTTGAGCTTGCTTGATAACTGATAGAATTAATAGACTTTAGAAAATATAATTAAATAATTTATAAAATATAATGAAACATGACTGCACAGTAGCAGAGCAGAGAAGATCACCTTGAGTGTATCCCAGAGTGGGGAAAGAGCTTTTGGCAATGAAGGCTATTTACGCCTAGAGGTGGAGAAGTGGTAGGGGTCACAAAAAGAATGGGGAAAAACATCAAAAGTCAGCTTTGCATACTACAAATATTCCCCCCACCTTCAAGAAAATAAGCCCTGTTCCATCCCTTATGGTTTCCCTAGCTAACTGCACTCCTATACGTTCTCACGATCTTCTTCTAAGCAGACAAAAGAATTGCTGCCATTTCTATGGAAACTTTCTTCTCCTGGAGTGATCCATAGTGAGAGTACTGGATATGGAATCAAATGAACTGAGTTAAAATCCCAGCTCTAATCTTTGTGCAAATCATTCCTTCTCTCTTTTCCATACCTCACATTCTTCTTTAATAATCTTTAATTATTAAGTATTTAATTTTAATAAGTAATGAAGTAATAAATTTTAATAAGTAATTATTAAATAACAAATACTAAAAAATAGCTTTTAAAATGAGGGTTCTGGACTCAATTTCCAAGACTCCATGATCCTAAGTTGTCTTTCTACCTTGTAATATCCTATGTTCCTAAATTTTTTTGTATGTTGGAGGTTAAGAATTTTTCAAAATGATCTTTTGGTCTGTGTTGAATACAAGACACACAAAGTAAAGACTGCAAAGACTTTGTGAACCTGGGAGATCAAAAAGCAATATCCAAATAGGAGAAAAAGACACCACCAGTTGGTGTGGCTTGCATATGTCAGAGTTTGGCTAGTTTAAAAATAGCTCAATTTGAGTACTGGAAGACAACTTAACTGTACTAAAAAGGAGCAAGTTGAAACCAAAATCTATATGTGTAATGACCCAGAAGTATTTAAGAATTTAAGGGGGATTTAACACTGCCCTCAAGGAGCTTTTTTTCTAGTTAGAGAAGTACCATCACATTCATATACCACAAGGCACAATTAAAAATGAATTTGATATTGCTTCATGGTATAGTGATGACAAAGTACAATAGAAATGCATAAATAGTAGAGATTATAGTTGTCAAAAATTTCATGGAGAAGGTGCCACTTGATATAGACCTTGAAGGAGGGCTAAGTGCATTTTTGGATAGAGAGCAGCAAAGGAGGGGATTGTATTTCAAAAGAGAAAGGAGATAGGATTGGAAAAAAATGGGACTTGGTTATTATAAGTACAAGATCCTCAGCAAAGTGAATCTGAAAATAAGCTTCCTCATCTCCTGGATTTTTTTTCCTCCTCTTCCCCCACCCAGAGTCCAACTGGTTGTCTTATTTTTTCCTTTTGTTTCTTTCATCTTGCTTTATTTTCTAATTATATTCCTCAGTTTCCCATCCCTGAAATGCCTCCCCTTCTCATTTCAACTTCCTCTTTTTTCGTTTTAAAATATGTTTATTTATTTATTTTTCCAACAACATGCAACAGTAGTTTTCACTACTCATTTTTTGCAAGGTTTTGAGTTTTACGGTTTTCTTCCTCCCTTCCTTCTCTACTTCCCTCTGACAGAAAGCAATCTAATATAGTCTCTGCATGTGTAATTGTGCTTGACATAGATTCATATTTTTTTTGTGAAGGAAGAATCAAATGCAAATAGAAGGGGAAAAATTAGAGAATGACATACCACATAAGACAACTTTTAAAAAATGGAAGATAATAAGCTTTGGTCTGCATTTAAACTCCACAGTTCTGTCTCTGGATACGGATGGTATTTTTCATCACAAGTCTTTTAAAATTGTCTTTGATTATTGTACTGTTGACATGAACAAATTCATCATAATTGATCACCACTCATTGTTGTTAGCATGTATAATGTTCTGGTTCTCTCATTTCACTCAGCATCAGTTCATGTAAGTCCTTTCAGGCTTTTCTGAAATCCCATCCCTCAAGATTTCTTATAGAACAATAGAGTTCCATCACATTCATATACCACAATTTGTTCAGTCATGAAAAGAGTTTCTATGTTTTTCATGATCTCTTTGGGATACAGACCTAGTACTAGCAGTATTGCTGAATCAGCTTCCACTTTTCTATTTCTTCTTCAAGACTCAGCTAAAATTCCACCCAAGTGGCTTTACCCTGAGATTTCCCCCATTTATTCTTTTCTATTTTTTGTTTATACATCTCCATTTGCATGTTGCCTCCTCCATTAGACTGTGAACTCCTTGAGAGCAGGGACTGTCTTTTACCTTTCTTTGTGTCCACAGTGGACATAGGATTGTGCCTGGGATTTAGTAGGTACTAAATAAATTCCTATTAACTTTCAACTAGTTCTTTCTAAAATTCAATCAGTTTAGGAGTGCAGAAGAAAACTCAGCCCTTCTGCTGTTCAGGTACAGTCACTCCCTCGCCAACCCCACCCTAGTACCCCACCCCCACTTTCGCTCTCTCTTTTTTTTTTTCAAATGCCAATTAACAGGTGTCAGAAATGCTGGCCCTTGCTTAAGAGAGCCACGTCCCCAACTATTTTGGCGATCCATCCCCGGGGCATAAATATGGTGGTGTTTGAGCCCTTGGGGCCTGTGGAGTTTACAAGTATGCAGCCCAGATCTCTTCATTGGGATAGTCCTTGAAGTCCTGCCAGAAAGCCAGGGGACTCCAGCGCTTTAATGTGCTCCCAAGAGCAGTCCTGGCTCCAGGACGCAACACCCTCTGGGGGCCGAGGGCTGGTGTGAAGCTCAAACAGCAAGCTGACATTCCGGTGTGTAGTGTGACAGCAGATGCCTGGGGGATGATGCCAGGACAGCAGGTGACACGGGCGGGCGATAGCAGAGAAGGAGAGAGAGACTGGAGCGGCTTCCCGTTACATGTCCTCAGAGCGCTAAAGGATAGCATCAGGGTCGGGGGGGACAGTTATAAAATGATGTTACAGAATCCGGATGTCCAGATCAAATTGAGGCCGCCGTGAGTGAGGGATAGCATGCTGAGCCCAGACGATACCAGTGTTCCCGCAGAGGAGGCACTGTATCCTCTGGCATCCGACTTTGCCTAATCCAGGATTAATCGCATTTCAAGCCAGTGATCCAAACACTCTTCTAGCCTCGGCGGCGACTGGTTTTTTGTTTGTTTGTTTGTTTTTTGCCGGGGGAGGGGGAGGTAGGGAAGTGAGGGGGAGTGGAGCGGGGAAGGTGTGAGGAGGAGAGGTAAATGGTCTCTCCAAAAGGTCCCTGGAAAAGAACCAAGATACAGCAGAAGATCATTTGATGGGCCACAGCGACCCTGCTGAAGATTCTCTTTTGGAGATGAGGCTCCACTCCCCAATGTGCAGCTGCAAGGGTCATGACTCTTGGGTAAACATCTGAAAAGCCATATGGTGTAGTTGGGTTTGTCAGAGTATCTGGGTTTCATTCCCAGCCCTGCCCCTTGCTACCTTTGCATCCTTGGGCACTTTACTTCACAATCTCTCTCTAGAGCTCCTTCTCCATAAAATGAGCAGGACTGCAAGGTGATCTCCAAGGTACCTTCTACTTCTAAATCCAATGATTTGAAAGAAGAATAGGAAGGAAAAGAGAATATGGCCAGGGGAATGGCTACAGGAACTTGAAAACTGAGTGACTCTCAGTATGGGTTTACCTCATAAAGGCCATTGAACCACTAATCTATGGAAATAAATACACAAATACATAAACAAACAAACAAGAAAATAGATAGATAAATAGATAGACAGATAGACAGACAGACAGACAGACAGACAGACAGATAGATAGATAGATAGATAGATAGATAGATAGATAGATGCATTTGTTTATTTATTTATTTATTGTCAAGGGAAGGGGCAGTAGTAACTTGCTATCTATGGAAACTCCACCTTGTGATCTGGCACTTTGTTAGATTCACTCATCCCTTGTAGGGGTTATGTGGTCTTTTGATCTCCCTAGTGTTAAAGGTTTGAGCCAATGATCCTGTCCTTACTTTGGGACCAAGGAGATACACAGGAGTAGGTAGGTCTGCCTCCAAGAGATACCACTTAGGGTCAGACTAGGAATTCTTTAGGAATAGTTAATTTGAAAATGGAAAGTAACTATCCTTGGTGCCCTAGGAAAAAGAGAAAGAATTTCTTGACATAGTCATTTCTTTTGGTCTTTGTCAGCTTAGTGGTACAGCGGATAGGGCACTGCACCTGAATCATGAAGACCTGAATTTTGATCTAGTCTCAGACCCTAGCTGTATGAACCATGGCAAGTCACTTAATCTTGTTTTGTTTCAGTTTCCTCATCTGAAAATAGGAATGATAATACCACCTAGCTGACAGAGATGCTGTGAGGGTCAAATATTTGTAAAGTATTTTACAAACCTTAAAGCATGCTAAATACATGATAGTTTTTATTGTTGCAAGCAACTCATATTACATCTGGAAGGGACCCAAGAGATTGACTAATCCCACTATCCTATTTTATAGGTAAATTAAAAAAATTAAAGACTCAAAGTATGTCAGAGCTGGAAGGGACCTTAGAAATCATCTAGGCAAATTGATAATATTACAGAAAGGTAGTAGGGAGCAGTTCTTTTGTTGTTTGTTTCTTTTTTGGAGGAGATGGCAATGGGGTTAAGTGACTTGCCCAAGATAAGTATCAAGTGTCAAATTTGAACTCAGCTCCTCCTGACTCCATGACTCATGCTCTTTCTACTTTGATACCTAGCTGTCCCTGGGGAACAGTTTCTAACTCAGTCACTAGAGAGAGATTGCTTTGAATCTTGCTATTGGGACTTATTGACTGTGTAATCATGAGCAAGTCACTTGACCTCTCTGAATCCCAGTTTCTTTAGAATAATATGGATAATAATATCTCTTTTTCTTGAGCACATGGATTATTCTATTAGCTACTTACAATAACCTTGTGACAATTCATTTTATAGTTGAGGAAACTAAAGTTCAGACAAGTGATTTTTCCAAGTGACAAAACTTGTGCTTAGCTCAGACCCTCTGCCTAGTGATCTTTGGTCTTTCAACTCTTTTCTCTTATCATTCTCTTATTATCTTCTCTTAGGTAGAGAAATAGGGCCTGGAAAAACAAGGGACTTATCCTAAATCAACTATTGGTTCTTCAGTTCAGGCTAGTGATTCCCTGGTCGGAGTTCTTTATACTTTGTCCCTTTGACACATAAAGTGTTTTATCCTGGCTAACCTGTGGTTGTGTGAATGTCTTTAAATTATCAGGGTTTCCATTACTTTGCCCCAAAATGATTATAAATGCTTCAAGATTAGGAGATCTCTCTGTCTTTGCTTTGTTTTTGTTTCCTTCTTTTTAAAAAAAAATTCATGGTTATAGTTATTATTATTATTATTATTATTATTATTATTATTATTATTATCAACTTCCTTCTAATACTCTTCTAGGCTCATTGCATACTTTCAGGCAGGGACCAGTTGACTGATTTGAGATGAAGGCAAATGGAGGCTAAAATCCCAAGGATGCTCTTTGTAAACTTAACTAGGGACAAAGAATGAAGTGAAGTCTCCTCAGATACTTAAAAGTGGAGTGGTTCACCTGTCTCATATCCTTGTAGGGGAGAATAGAAGAAGTTTCAAAAGGATGAGGTCAGTTCTCACTTAAAGGAATGCCCTCGGATAGAGACAGAAAACAAATGATTTCCCGCAACAACAGAAAACAATTCATTGTCTCTGTGCAACAGGAGGCTGGGGGTGTTTACCATCAGGAAAGCTGTCCCACCATAAAATCTGAAACCGGTGGAATGTTGTGAAGGCTGCTCAGGAGGTGATTTTAATTTCACAGAATTTTCCTCTGGGCAGCCAAGGGGAGAGCCTCAATCAAGGGTCTTTGTCCTTTTTTGGAACTGCCTACTTAGGGGCGACCTTGGCTATTTTACTGATCATAGTCACTTTTATATGTAACCGGACCTTAATTCATTTCGTAGTATGAGCTACGGAAGGGCGGCATAGATTAGAGAGCTATGTCTGTAAGTGACCAGATCCGAGGTTGGCACACATTTGTGGGGAAATTAAAAATAAAATAAAGATCATCTGAAAAATGCTTGGATTGAAACCAAGAGTCTCCTGACTCGTCACGCATGGAACTTGTCTGAAATGAACAGGACAGAAAAGTGAGAGCCGGGCAGCCTGTCCAGCCAAACTTCCAACCAGACCTTTGGAAGTTTGTCATAATTTATAATGGATTATTTTAGGAAATGAGCTGGGATGCTCTGAATTCAGAAGCCAGGAAGGACTATTTTGGTTAAAACAACCTCAGCAACAGAAAGTCTCAAAAATGTGTGGTGTTCTGTGGCTTATTCAGAAAAAAAAATGAGATGAAAAATTTGCTCCTTTTTTTGCTGAATCTTAAATCTTGACCTATCAAAGACAAGATGGATTTGTCATTTAAAGGCTTGTTCTTCAAATTCATTTTCATTTGCATACAGTGTGTGAGAGGGGAAAGGTGTATACAATATGATCTACCCTTGTACCATGCAGGAATATGGTATAGAGTTGACAGATGAGTTCAAATTTTAGACTCACTTGTAAATTGTAGCCTATTAGATCAAAGATCTCAAAGCAGGTAACTACTTCAGAAGCCAGATAATCTAAATTTCCTCATTTTACAGAGAAAACTAAGACCCAGAGAATTGGTACCTTGGCCAAGGTCACACTGTTGAAGTTGAAATAGATAATCATAGCTTTTATTAAGCACTTTTTAAGGGGCTGGAGCAACATTAAATGCTGTTATTACAAATAGGAGCAAAAAGACAGTCTCTGCCTTCAAAAAATTTGCATGTCAACCATAGAGACCTGCAAGGTAGCACTTCCAGGGGAAAGATTGAGAAGGCGTCCTGGAGCTTTAGGGTTGAACTTGGTTTGCAATGAGCAGGGCTAGTGCCATCACATCTTCACTTTGACTCCAGAGTCCATGCTTCTGCCTTTGTACCAAGCTATTCGGTGGAACTCTTTTTTTTTTTTGCAAGGCATTGGGGTTAAGTGGCTTGCCCAAGGCCACAGGGCTAAGTAATTAAGTATCTGAGGCTGGATTTGAACTCAGGTACTCCTGACTCCAAGGCCAGTGCTCTATCCACTGTAGCACCTAGCCGTCCCTGGTCTAACTCTTTTCTAGCATTGATTTTTTTTGGAAAAAAAGTCTATTCTCTATTGGACAATAATATTTTACCCATCTTATTATTTAGAGTTGTATTTTATTGGTGGGGACAACCTATATATGACTCCAAGCAACAATAAGACATCAAACTTTGGTTTTACTGTCTGTTACATGGTTGGGGGGGAGGGAAAACCTGTAAGAAATCCCAAGAAATGGCCTGGTCTTTTTCTCTATAATCAGTACCTTCGAAGAGTTTGGAAACCAGCCTGCATCTCTGGCATTTGGATCCTGGGCTGATCTTCCTCAGTGTCTGCCTTTTGATCCATTGGCAGTGACAAAGACCAGGCTGGCTCCCTCTTCAGGAAAGTCTTTTCCTGGACTTTGGCTGGACTGTGGAGGCTATATTACAGTGTGCAAATCACCTGCATGCTCAGACATTCAGGAACCCCATCAGACAAAGATACCAAATGATTCAATGTAAGCAGAGCTGTCTCCAGGGTATGGTGAATTGAGGTGATGGCTCTGTATCCAGCCAACTCTTTGGTTCCAAGTCCCTGTCACCCTCTCAGGGCTGGTACTTTCCCCCATCTCAGAACTGTCATGATTAGTGGACAGTCAGGAACTTGGGAAAGCAGGGGATGTGAGAGAAAGTGGTTCTAGCTGTTGCTATCATAAAAACCCAGGACCCAGATGTAAACAGTCAAAAACCCTGAAGCTCAGTTAAGACAAAAATACTCATGACTCCTTTTACACACTCACATACACACACACAAACACATACTCACTCAGGTTGTGGGAAGGAAGGATGTCTGTAGAGGGATATACCTCAGCTCTTAGAGCATATCATGGTATATCAATTCTAATTCTGCCTGTAATCTAGGATATTACTTAACTTTCCTGGTCTTCAGGTTCCTCCTTTGTAAAACCAGAGGATTGAATTAGATGGTCTCTATGATCTCTTCCAATTTTCCATGACAGGCAGCAAGAAATCAAAAATTTTTCCTCTCTCTCTCTTTAACTAGCCTCAAGTTGCTGTTTCAGGACCTTTGATGTGGTTCAGTGAGGCTTCCCCATCCCAAGTTCACATGACTCAGTCTTCAAATGTGAGCTACTTCTCCTGAGACAACTGAAAAGTAACTACACTTGAAATTTTCAGGGGAGGAGAGCAATTATGAGCCTAGGTCACCTTTGTCACCAGGATTTCTTGCTCCCTTTCCCCTTGTTCTTCCACTACAGCAAGTTTAACATAATGCCTTGAAGAGATGACAAAGATAGATAATCAAAGACACATTTTTTACAAAGCTTTCCCCACAAAGCCAGGTAATTAATGACTCCCATTGTTCTGTAATAATAGAGTCCTGTATCGAATGCCAGGAAACAAAGGCACTAACCATGAAATGCATTTACATTCAAGCTGCTCTACTGTCTGTGCTCATCCCTTATTCAGAGACCCTAAGATTGCTTTCCTTTTCATATCTTGGGATAGGACAGCAGAGCAAAAGACTAAAAGAAGGCTCTGGTTTGCTTTAAATTGATCCTAGATTA
The DNA here is from genome assembly GCF_037893015.1 of Macrotis lagotis. Classification (NCBI taxonomy): domain Eukaryota; kingdom Metazoa; phylum Chordata; class Mammalia; order Peramelemorphia; family Peramelidae; genus Macrotis; species Macrotis lagotis. The sequence continues at coordinate 285,459,972 of NC_133666.1, forward strand.
AGTGAGGATGACCATCTGGTCTGTCCCCTTTTAATTTCTTTAGCAATCTCAGATTCTCTGAAAAGTGGGGCATTGCTAGGTTATCGTTGCCTTTCCTATGAAAGAAGCTTAGGTAATAGCCCTAGGAACCAGACAAAGTTTTAATCTAGGGAAGAGAGACTCATAGGATAGGGAATATAGTGGCACAAATCTAGACCTAGAAGAGGGTTAACTAATCCAGTCCCTAGTTTACAGTTGAGGAAACTGAGGCTCGGGGAAGTTAAATGTCTTGCTCCAAATCACAAAGGTAGTGAATGGCAGGGGAAGAATTTGAAAATTATTTCAATTAGCCAAGGCTCTCTTATTTCATCTAATGCATCTATTATTCCTCTGCTTTTTCCACAGGAAGAGAATTTGAAGTTTTAAACATATTAGAGAGAGGGGCTAGATGGTCACCTTCACTTAGCCCACAACCATTTTTGAGTAAACCATACCTTTCTGACCTTTAGCCTTACCTTAACCTCTCAAAATTCTTGAAGACAGGGTCTAATTCCCTTTGTATCCCCAGCACCCATAAGGTAGCTAGGTGATATAGTGGATAGAGTGTTGGACCTGGTGTCTGGAAGACCTGAATTCAAATTTGATTTCAGACACTTGTTAGTAGTGTGACCCTGGGCAAGTCACTTTACCTTATTTGCCTAAGTTTTCTCATGTGTAAAAATGAGCTAGAATAGAAAATAGCAAACCATTCCAATATCTTTTCCAAGAACACATCCAAAGGGGATGTAGAGTCAGACACAAATGAAAATGATGAACAACAAAAATTCCCATCACCTAGCATAAAATAAGTGATTATTGATTGACAGGAAATAAGCATTTTTATACAGTATATGATAAGAGCTTTTCACAAATATCTTATTTGAGCCTTCTGACTGAATGATAGAATGAATGAATGAACTGGCACACTCTCTTCATCAATGCTTATGAAGCTCCTCTCTCTCAACCACAACACATCTTAGAAAAAAATCCATATGATTTACTGTAGCAGAAAAAAATGAAATCACATGGTGCCTATAATAAGTTTCTTTAAGTCTCACTTCAAGTAGCTAGGCCATCCTTAGGCAATAGTTACATAGTTCTTTATCTCTGGGTCTTTTTTTTCCTAAGCCTTTTCAGTGATCTAGGAATTGCTAGTTCTTTTCCTCTATTGTGTTAGATTTCAAAAAAGGGTCACTGACCTTCCACTTGAGGCAACACAGTTGGAGTTTTGTGGAAGAACATGCTTTCTTCTATATAATAGGGATTTTCAGTATGAGGAGTTCCAATATGGAATCCTTTTGCTACCCACACAGAACAATCAGGAGCTGTAGAGGAACTAAAAGTCAGTCTCCTAAGGGCAATGACAAGTTAGACTTGACCAGCCAGAGTCACGTTGCCAGGTTTCATCAGAGGCAGGACTGATGGTGGTTACCAAAAAGGGATGCAAATTGCCAATTACTTTTCCATTGTTTTTAAACCACATTTCTAAAACATTTTCAAACTATTTCAAACTATTCTCTGTGTTAGTGTTAAAAATTAATATACTTATTTTACAAATTTGAAAGGAAAGATGAAGTCACAATTATTTCTCATGATGCTAATACATTTCACCAGCACAAGCTAGTATTTCATTTAGAAAAAATCTTGTTTTTTTTTTGTTAAGAAGGATATTTTATTTTTATTTTTCCAACTTCATGTCATGAAAGCCTTTCAACATTCATCCACCTGCATATTTTTAGCCTACAGATTTTTCCACCACCCTCCCTTTCCACCCCAACCCATCCCCCCAGTGGTGAACAGTCTGGTAAAAGTTGTACATGTTCAACATGCCCATATCTTAGTCATTTTGTATATCAGGAATTAAGATCAAGGAAAAAGAAAGAAAATCATGGGGGGATAGGAAGGAAAGACATGAAAAGTTTTTTAAAGAGAAAACAAAGTATCCATTCAGATTCTGTGGAGTTTTTGTTGTTCCTCTGGATGTGGCTGGCATTGTCCATAACAGGTTTAGTTTTAATGTCATATTTAGGTAAAATCAGTGGATTGGGTTGTAAAAACAATAATTGAGAAAGATATCTTTCTCCTGGTTCCAATGATGACATTTAGATTGTAAGAATGAATTACATAAATTTAACCCAAATCCCTTCTCTAATAGCTATACTGTAATTTTTATAGAGATCATTGTCATATTAGGAGAGTTAAGAGTGAGTAAATTTGGTATGAACATATTTTAAAATAGTTTTATTTTTCATTTTATTGCTTTACCAGATTTCTCTTTCTTATCTCCATATATTTAACTGAAATTCCTGTTTAGGGAAATTGAAACAAAACAAACAAATACAAACACTAACCTCTCTTGGATTGTATACCAACATAGTGTCAGATCAGGAATTACTAGAATATAGGACTTCAGACTCCAAGACAATGCTCTTTCTATTAGCCACAGTTCTTCATGATATGCACCAATGCCTTAAAACAATGTTTGGTCTAGAATATCTCTGAAGACCTCCTTTACTATAGGAAAAAAACAATGCCTTATTTCATAACACTTGGTAGAGAAGTGATCTGAGAAACTAATGCTGGAAGGCATGTCAGAAGTCATCTATTTCAACCATCTTATTTTGTAGCATAAGATCAAGGCCCAGAGAAATAAGTGAAATGCTTCAAGTACTAACCAAGTTTTATAGTCTACAATGCTGGATCTTACAAGTAGATAGAATAGATGGCTTCCTGAATTCTATGATCTTAAGGGTACCAGGGTGATCTACCTATACCAAAATATAGCCATCTATCCATTTAACTGATGCTTACTATACCATTATATTGTAAAATTGTAAAAATTCATTACTCTGGCTTTATCTCTCAAGAGTTTTAAAAAAATATTTTTTCTCCCTAATTACAAATAAAGATCATTTATCAATTTATTTTAAAAATGATTGAGTTCTGAATCTTCTCTCATCTACCCTCATATGCTCCATCCCAGAAACATGAAGCAACTTGATACAGTTTGTGCATGTTCAATCATGCAAAATATGTTATCATTTTAGTCATATTATGAAAGAAGATGCAAACTAAAAGGAAGAAGACACACACACAAAAATACAAAAAATGAAAAATAGTATACTTCAATCTCCATTCGGATTCCATCAGTTCTGTCTCTGTATAGTATTTTTCATCATGAGTTCTTTGGAATTGTCTTGGATCATTATATTGCTGAGAATAGCTAAGCCATTCACAGATAATCAGCTGTTGTTACTTTGTACAATGTTCTCCTTGTTCTGCTCACTTCATTTTGCATCAGTTCATATTAAGTCTTTCCAGGATTTTTTTCTGAAATCTTCCTCTTCTTCATTTCTTATAGCATAGTAATATTCTATCACAGTCGTATATCACATTTTGTTTGGCCATTCATTATTTGATGGACATCCCCTCAATTTCTAATTCTTTACCACCACAAAAAGAACTACTATAAATATTTTTCTACAAATAGCCCTTTCCCCCTTTAAAAATCTCTTTAGAATACAGACCTAGTAACACAGTCTTATAAGTCTTTGAACATAGATACAAATTGCTCTTCAGGATGGTTGAATCAGTTCACAAATTTGCAAATTCTTAGGAGGGATGACATGCTAAATGAATTTTTGATAAGATTTTAGTGACTATGCTATGCTTTTCTACTCAGGGAGATCACTCTTATTGTCTGGGAATAGATGAGGAGTTAGAGATGAGGTTTCTTTGCTAACCTCAAATTTTTTATCTAAGGGTGGTCCATTGTGTTGGATGGTTCTATCGTGAGTAAATAAGACCTCCAGGAAGTTTTGAGTTAACTACACCAAAAAGTAAGCCAGTGCAAAAGATCAGAATTCTAAGAAAATACCATTGACTATAAAGCTGATTATTGATTTGTCCTTCATTTTCTAAGATGACTAACAACATCAAGGGTGATGTTTTGACTTGCTTGTGAATTGAATTTAAGGAAGTGGGAGAATTGTACAAGTCATCAGTCTCATTTTTTCTTCCAGTGTTATCAAAGTCCAGTGGTAGGACAAAAGTCAAAAGTGATAGTAGAGCAAGTATGAAAGGATAGTTTTAGGAACCTGAATCAATTATATAGGAAAAAATGTCTGTAGTTATTCACATGCCTAGAACATGGTATTCACATAGCACTCTACCTGTTTATGCAATGTATTGAACTTTTCAAAGATTTTCATTCCAGTGTCTAAGTTCACTTGCTTCTCAACCAATGCTATGAGACAGGTAGAAAAAGGGTAGATATAGATGAGGGAACTGAGGTGCAGAGAAACTAAATGACTTTTTTTTGGGACTGGGGGAAACACATTTGCTTACATAACAACCATTTATAACATCAGAAAAGAGATATTCAGTATTCTCAAAAGCAACACTAATTGAATGTGCAGTAACAATATATAAGCAATTATATTCCAACAAAAATTGCTTGAGAATTATTAAATGTGTTCATACTAATCTTTGAACAGCTAAAAGAACAAGGTAGATAACCTTAGGGAAAATTTGATCATTTCAAAATACTATGAAAGAATAAGACTACATTTTATAAGAAATTAGACATCTTGGAATAGAGAAGTTTCTTTTAAACCAGTAAATAAATGCGTTTATCTTTACAATTGACTCAAAAATCACAATATGAATTTATGATGAAATACCCAAATTTACATATGCATATTTCAAAAGAAGATAAACTCAACGCTACTTCAAAAATTATTTTAAATAAAAGATATAAATGCATTATTACACCATAATTTTCATAGTCTTGAACTTCTAAATGAATTTTCTTAAAATTATAAACATTTTCTAAAACTAAATTTTACAACTAACCAAGGTAACAGAGCCTGGTTAGGGTCTCTACCTAGTACTCAAACCATATCAATTCAGCAAATAGTTAAGGCTTAATTTTTTAAGTAAATTGTGCTATTTAATAAAAGATAAACAATCTGTTGCACAAATAATCTTGAAATCTAATTGAGAAAATATAGTATATTTTAAACATATAGCTATAATGTAAGGTAGAATCTGTTGAGGACAAATCTGAGATTTGGAAAATTCACTTTCAACTGAAGTACATGGGAATCAACAGAAGGGTGAGAGAGATCAGGAAAGGCTTTGAAAAACATTGTATTCCCTCAGGGAACAGAGTAACTCAGTTATTTTGTAAATTATTTCAATTTTGTAAGGAGAGTTTCCATCAATGTCTTCCTATAAAACACGCCCCTTGAAGTTCTACCAACCTTGTGGCAATCTCTAGTTTCCTAATTCACTAATGGGCTGCATTACATGCTAAGAATTCAGCACTTAGATGGAGAAGGTACAGAGAAATCATTCATTTTCATCTATTTTTGAAAACGGTCCTTTCCTCTTTTGGTCACAACACTAAGCAACAGTAGGCATTAATGCCTACTATTTGTAGAGTTGAGTAGCTAGCTAGTGGTGTAGTGAATAGAATACAGGGCTTGAATCAGGAAGACCTGAGTTCAAATTTGCTCTAAGATACTAGCTATGTGATCCTGGACAAGTCCCTTAACCCTTAATCCTCATCTGTAAACTGAACTGGAGAAGGAAATGGCAAGCATTTCAGTATTTTTGCCAAGAAAAATCCCAAATGGGATCATGAAGAATTGGACATAACTGAAATGACTGAACTGTGCTAGGAAATGGAGAAAATAAAAATTTAGGTAACACATGAACCTTGCCCTCAAATAGTTTACAGTTTGAAAGAGGAATAAGAAACCAATGCATAAAACTATAATACGTAATATCATAAGCAAATACTGTTGGTCCCCATCAGTCAAGAACTGAATTGGGTCCATGGACTGACCAATCATTGAGCCTTGAAATTTGAAAGACAAAGGGAGTCTTGGACTGAAAATCAGGCAACCTCAGTTTTAGCCCTGACTGCTCCTAGTTGTGTGACCTTTACTTCTCTGTTTTCATCTAAAAATGAGCATCAATGATTCAAATTAGAAAATTTCCCAAAACTCACAAAAACACTTACTATTAGCATTGGGAAAAGGAAAAACACTTACTATTAGCATTGAGAAAAGGTAAAACACTTACTATTGACAGTGGGGAAAGGAAAAACAAAACAGGACATAGTCCCTGCCCTCTAAGTTCTTTATTTTTTTTTTAGGTTTTTGCAAGGCAAACGGGGTTAAGTGGCTTGCCCAAGGCCACACAGCTAGGTAATTATTAAGTGTCAGACTGGATTTGAACCCAGGCACTCCTGACTCCAGGGCCACTACACCACCTAGCCACCCCTGCCCTCTAAGTTCTTACAATCTTTGTGGGAGGAGTTGATTGGAGGGCTAGGAGAAATATACAAAAATAAATAGATTATAAATTGCAATATGATAAATTCGTAGATATCTAGAATTGGACAAGTGATTTAAGAAGGATGAAATCACATAGATTACTTGGGTAGGATGGGTCTTATGGAGTTTTATGGAAGGAGGAAGCTGAGCTGACCCTGAAGGAAGAAAGTTCAAGAGCTACATGTATTGTTCATTTTAAGCACAGGAGGCAGCTTGTGCCAAAGGCACAGATATAGGAAAGCATTATGTGAAGTCACAGAATGGCAAGTAGACTGATTTAACTAGTGAGGACGTAGTACAAAAAGTTAGAGACATGGTTTTTATATTTTGCTGGAGAAAGGGAAAGGGAAGTCAATAACTTTCAGAATTCTCTAGCCATTATAGCTATTATTATTTTGCTTTGAAAACGAAGGGTTACTGAGGTGAAGTTAAAAAAAATGTTTCCTTACTACAATGTTCCTCAGTCTTTTTTTTTTTTGTTAGAGGAAGTAGAGCCATAGGGACATTTATATATATGTTTTGTCCTTTATTTTCAAAGAAAATCAGGGAAGTGATGCTAAGACAAGCACATTAATTGGATTTGAGTGAGGGGTGATGTGCTAAGTCAACAGCCTCACTTTCTCCTCCAGAGTCATCTGGGTCCAGTGACCAGATATGAATCAGGACAACTGGAGATGGACTCTGATGTGAGACAATCTATTCTTTGTTGGAATGTAATAAGACTCAAGAATTGAACTGGTTATCTTTAAGTAAGCTGAGAGATCTATGGGAAATAGAAGAATTACATTCCATTCAGAGAAGAAAATAATTCAAAAGAAGAGAAGCAGTTAATAAAAGAGTTCTAAGAAAAGTTCATATCCATGTAAGTCTCTCTATCTTCTAAGGTAGCAAGGCTGAGAAAGCTGACTTGGAAAACTGTTAATAGCATCATCACAGTTTTCAATTGAGAATTTTGTAGCCTTCTATTCTAAGGAAAAACTCACTAATCCTAGACATGGAAGGGTGAATTGCAGGTGTCTTTAAAATGGTACAATGGAGTCACAACAGGAAACTGTTAGAATGGGTTAATGGTATAAACTGAAAAAGATGCAGCTCCTCTCCTATAGAATGAAGATTTATTAAGCCCAGGTGCTCCAAGTAGATGATGGAATTGCCTACTTGAGTTGGTAATATAATGTAGCTATGGCACCCATTTGATGTGCCTTCAAAAAATATTGTTTTATTATCACATTTTACATTGATGAAACTGAGACAAATAGAGATTAAGTGAAATGTTCAGGGTCACACTGCTAGTTAATTTCTGATTCTACATTTGAACCTAGGTCTTTTTACCTTAGGACCAGTGCTCTTTTTGCCATCTACCTACCTCTTTTTTCATGAAATGTGAAATTTATTTTATCTTCATATGTCATTTGAGTTGTGTCTGCCTCTTTGTGATTCCATTTGGGACTTTCTTAGCAAAGATACTGGAGTGTTTGCCATTTCCTTCTCCTGCTCATTTTACAGATGAGGAAACTGAGGCCAACAGGATTAAGTGATTTACCCAGGATCACATAGCTAATAAGTGTCTGAGGCCAGATTAGAACTCAGGAAGATGAGTTTTTCTGATTCTGCTCTAATCTGACCAGAACTCTATCCACTGTGCCACCTAGATCTACATCTACATCTTGGCTCCACGTCCATCCATCATCTACATCCACCCTAGATATACTCTTCTATTGGTGCTGGAGTCACAGAGCTGACCACCAGGAATAAAGACTGTCATGCTTCTTTCTTTTTGACTTCTCAGTGTCCTTTCTGGGTGTGAGGTGATCATGTAAATGGACAGAGGTTGCAACCTGCTGGTGAAGAGACTAACATCAGAGAACAATATCTGGAAGGGATGAGGTCTATTTGAAAACATCAACAGAAAATATCAGCGGTATTGCCATTAGAGAATTGCTTCTTCATGCAAGTACTTTCCTAGATGACTATACCTTTATGTGTATTTGCTCACATGTTTTTCATATGTGGAGATTCCATACATTATTCTCATAAAAGCATACTATTCCCACTGAGTATATATGTGTGTGTGTGTGTGTGTGTGTGTGTGTGTGTGTGTGTGTGTGTGTGTGTGTTTATATGAAAATGAACCAGAGGCATAAAGCAGTGATGCGATGTTACTATTTATTTTCATTTACTGTTTAATAAAAATGTCTTTAATGTCAATTAATGCTGTATAACTGACTGGTAAAAATAAAAATATATTGGGATGTCACGTGGGTTGCAAAAGAGTATGGGAGTGAATAGAGTAGTATGCAAAAAAGACTGGATAGGTAAATTGCAGCTAGATTATTGGAGACCATCAGATAATAGGATGAAGCATGTGTATATTAGCAAGGGTTTTTGGTTTTTAGCAGGAGACTGAAGTAGTTTTAACTCTACTTTGGAAAATTTGTCCTGGTAGTGTTGTGAAAGACAATATTTTGGGGGGCTGTAGTTACACAGAACTCTCAAATAAATTGATCATTGATATGGTCAATGTGGGAGATTTTCCCATAGTTGCAATATTAGATATATAATTATTTAAGAAAACATTTTTAAGACTTATGTATAAGGGATTGAGCTTTTGTCCATTTCAACCATTGAAGAGACACTGGGCATAGATATCACATCCATGGGAAATAAACACACATACTCACACACTCACACACACACAATACAATTATCCTGCCTCACAGGTCAATGTGCAATGAGAAAATATATAGTAACATGTTTGCATAAGAGCTCTAAGGTTTAACAGGCATGGTTTAGTCATCACTTCTGAAACCTTGGAAGATCACTTGAATATAAATTTCTTATTGCAAGCAACCAAATTTCCCAAAAAAGCTCTATGATTGAGGCCAATCTAGATATTACCAGCAGTAGATATGTCTAGTCTTTTCCCTTCAATTTGCATTCTGCATAACAGCACAAAGCACTTAGCTATGGCCTCCTGCACTGCTTTCTATAGCAATGATGCTATCTGGGCTATTCCTAGCTATGGTGCTGAGGTCAGAGGAAATAGTTAGGAAGCTATTTATTATAACAGTAAAGGGAAGAGATGATGAGGGTGCAATCTAAGGTAGTGACTCTTTCAGTAAAAAAGAAGAGATGTGTGAAAGAGATATTTTAAACTTATTGAATTGACAGAATTTTGCAACTGAAGAAAAACTAGAAGGAATCAAAAAGGATTATGAAATACTTTTTCAGGGGTAGAGGAAAAGTCTTTCAGTATCACCTTATCAACAGAAATGAAGAGGTAGGGATGATGGGTAGGTATTGAGGTAAAGAAGATGAATTATTTTTGGAAATAATTTTCAGATAAGCATCCTGATTACAGGATCTCAAGTCAGAGATAGCCCCTGAGTTAGATTGTGGAGCTTAAACATAGAGAGTTATTTAGTGTTGAAAAATAAAGTTTTAGGAGGAGATACAATAATTATAATAATATCAAATTAAACAATGAAAACATTAAATAATAATAGTAATAATAATAATAAATTAAAGTGTAGGATTAAAGATATAGCCTAAAGGACTACCCACATTTAGGATTTGGGAATAGGAAGAAGATACAGTGACAAAAAGAATGAGGTAGGTAGACCAGGAGAATTATAATTTAATGGAATCCAGTGGAGGAGAGAGTTTTGAATAGAGGATAGTCAACACTGTGAAATGCTTCAGAGGTCACAAAGAATGAGGACTTGGAAAAGACCATTGAATTTGTTGTCATGGAACTCATATCTTTTAAATGAAAGCAATGAGAATGGAGTGACGAGGCTTGAATCCATGTTGCAAGGGATTGGGGAATCACTGAATGGTAAAAAGTGAAAACTAAAGTGGAAAAAGTGTAAACTATTCTTTTTAGAAGTGAAGAGAGATATAGAATTATAGCCTAATGGGGTGGCATGGTCAAGGAAAACAGGTTGTATTGTTTTAAGGTGATCTTGTTTCAAAGATAAGGTGGAAGGGCAAGGAACCAGAAAGAAGGGAGTAGGAAATGAATGTTCAATAAAACAGTATCTTGGAAAATAATGAAAAGGATGTGATGGGGGCTGCTAGGTGGCGCAGTGGAGGGGTAGCTAGGTAGTGCAGTAGATAGAACACTGGCCCTGGAGTCAGGAGGACCTGAGTTCAAATCCAGTCCCAGACACTTAATAATTACCTAGCTGTGTGACCTTGGAAGGTCACTTAACCCCAGTGCCTTGTAAAAACTAAAAAAAAAAAAAAGAATGGGATTAAAGGCACTTATGATTAGATTTGTTTTGGCAAGAAGGGGGACCAATTCATTGACAGAAACAAAGGCAAAAAGGAAGAAGAAAGGAGTATGCAGAAAGTTTTGGACCTATGGAGGACAGTTGAAGAAACCCAAGCAGAATATCCTCAATCTTCTCAGTAATGTAGGTGACAAAATCATTGAGTGATAAAGAAAAGGGTTGGGTTGAAATAACGAGGCTGAGAGGAAGAGGAAATGAGTGTGGTGAGTAACCAGTCAGTGAAGGATTAATTGGTTGGCTGGTTCTTGTCCTTCATTACCAAAGAAAACCAAAATGACATCACCATCACCATGTTTGAGGCAAATTACAGTGTTTCCTACTGTGGCCAGACCCATGAGATTGAAATGCTCTACCAGAGGTTGGGCACAAATAGTCCATTTGAAAACCTGAGGTGGGTACTTTAAACTTATGGATGTCCCATTACCTTTGAGCTGCTTCAATTCTGCCTTCCTCATAGAGTGCAGCACCCTCATTGATGAGGGTATACCATGCTGGGTGGTTCTGTGCCACTGTCCTCCATGTTATACAATCAATTCTAAAGTTTTTCAATGAGACCTTCAGGGTGTCTTGGTATCACTCACACAGGGCAAGTGCTCACAAAGGGGCTCAATGAAGGATAATGCTGTGCAGAAGAGAGAACCCAAGTGAGGTCAGACAGAGTACAGACTCAATAAGTATGGTTTTTCTGCCTCTTTCCTAGAGTCCTTAGTACCTTTCCTATATGATTTATGCCTGATTGCTATTTTTCTTACTATATTCCTTTCAGAGTCACTTGGTTTTCTTGAAGAATTTTTTTATTGTTCACTAGTGACATCAGGAGGTTCTTTGTTACACCATCTGTCTCCTTGTCAAATGGAGGAGGATGGTAAGTGATGGTGGGGTTTATTATCCCAACATGTATCATAAAACTATTTATTATTTCCATTATACATTTGCTCCAAATATTTAAAAGCATTCTTATTCATTAACATTCAGAACAATGTTAAAGATGAGTGCATAACAGACTGCAGAAAGGCCAATTTTCAGTTAATAGCAGGTTCTTTGGCTTTGTCAGGATCAGAAACCATTGAAAAGTGGGTTTCCATCTTTAGTACATGGACAACAGTTTGCTCTCTTCTGAGGTCCACCACCCATCACCCACTATCACAACTGGTAATGTCATTAGCATAAGTAATTTTCAGTGAGGAAATTCTCTCTAACAATATAAATGGGCAACTTGACTTTCATGGAGTTCCTGAGGAATACAAGGGGGCAAGTAAGTAGGTTGCAAAGCCATTACGTAGGTCTCAAGATCAGATACTCTTCACTCCAAGGTTGGTCCTCTATCTACTATGCCTTGCTGCTTCTTTTTTGAGATTATTATAAGAAACTGACTTTTATAAAAAAAAAACCCAAAATAACCTAATATAATTTTTCATTTTATTTTTTCCAAGGAAATAAAATTTGGCATAATTTAGGACACAGAGTTAAAAAATATAACAAAGAAATGAAGTTCAACCATCATCTCTTTGCTAGTGATTTTCAAATCAATGCATCTAGTATAAATTCTACCTTTGGTAAGACATTTCTCTTCATCCCTATCACTTCTAATGCCTTCCTGCTTACATTGTTAATATCTTGCATGCGTATAATTGTTTGCATGTTGTCTCCCCATTGGAATGTGAGCTTCTAGAGGGCAGGGGCTCTACTTTTTAATCTGTATCTCTAGTATTTAGCAACTTAATGCTTGTTGTTTGAGTAATTAAGACTAAGAGACTGATTTCTCTAGTCAAACCCTAACATGCAGCATAGAACCCACTCATAACATGTTTAGCAAGGGGTCATCTATCTTCTACTTGTATGCTTCCAGGGGTGGAGAAATCATTAGGAAAGGAAGAGGACAATTTATTAAGATCATTCTACCATAACCAGTTTTCCTGGAATCAATTTACTTTATGGTGCAATCAAAGTCAAGTATAACAGTATAACAGTTTTAATTATTTTGATAACCCTTCTACAAAAGTTTTCTTTTAAGACAAATTACTTTTAGGCAGATTGACTTTAGACAAATTGACTTAAGTCTGGAAAATACATGAACACACTTCTACTGCCCTTTGAACCACTTCCTGTGTCTTTTAATTTGTATGTCCAAACACATCAAATTTCCCTATGTTTCTACATTGCTTTCAAAAATAATATAATTATGATCCTCTTTTATAAGCTTTGATGGGAAGAAACTGGCATAATCCTAAAATCCAACCTACTTCTGACACTAGTAGGGAGGGAGGAGATCCCCAGTGAAGAGGGGGTTCTTAGGAAGGAGGACCCTCTGCTGCCTGAGGCTAACTCAAAATGAGAAGAGCTTTAAAAATATGAAACAGAAACATGTCCAAGAAACTGACAATGCAAATAAACATGTGGCAAATATCTCTCCCTGGGACAGAAACATCCAAAACAATGGATGCCAGTATGGGGGGATAACTTCAATGTCTGGAGAATGTCTTTCACTTGGGACTGCCTGAACCCTTGAAGCCAGAAACCTGGCTTCTGAAAATGTGCCATATTGGAAAAAGACAAAGGGAGGAAAGAGGTTTTAAGGAAAAAATGTACTCAACCACTGGATGGCTGGGTTTATCCATCCTGTGTAGAATGAGCAAGAAAATGTCCAGGGAATCTGGGTACAGAATTAAGGATACCAGTTCTTCCTGAATTTCATATGCTCATCTGTTTATAAGTCATCACTTGCTTAAACACACCTTAGAGACATCTAGGTGCTACAGTGTTTAGAGCATGGATTCAGGAAAATCTGAGTAGAAATTTAGCCCTAAATGCAAGTCACTTTAGTCTCTATGACCTTTATTTTTTTCATCTGTACAATGAGTGATAATAGTACGTAATTCACAAAGTTATTCTGATTGCTAAATGTATATAAAGGCTTTGCAAACCTTAAAAGGCTACATCCATGATATTTATTATTACTGTCTAGACCTAAGGTATTTTGGACTTGCAGTATAATATCAAGACTGTCATTATAGGTGCCCATGTAACAGGGGAAGTGAGGAGGTGGTATAGTGGATAGAGTGGTTGGTAGGCCTGGAATCAGGAATACTCATCCTGACGTCAAATCTAGCCTCAGATACTTACTAACTGTATGACCCTGGGCAAATCTTTTCAACCTGTGTGCCTCAGTTTTCTCATTTGCAAAAATGAGTCAGAGAGGGAAATGGCAAAACATTCCAGTATTTCTGTCAAGAAAACCCCAAATGGGGTTATGGAGAGTCAGACACAATTGAAATGACTGAATAAGAAAAACATGTAACAACTGAAATTTTTCTTTGCAGAATTGTCCTCACATTACCATTGCTTTGTATTTGCCTAGTCCCATTAAAAACTCCAACCCCAAGAGTTATCCTGAAAAGACATTCATAGTTCCCAGAACTGTCATTAAGTACTATGGGTACGGAAATGGCCCAGGTGCTGGAGCTACAAAAATAAAGTATGACACAGTCCCTGCCTTTGAGCAGTTTACAATCTAATAACACCTTCCTCCTTTCGTCTTGGTATTTATATTCTCTAGAATTCTGGACTGTGACATCATCAGTAGGTGTCACAAGATTTTTTCCAGCCTGAAGTTCCTTACAAGTAGGGTTTTATATTTTGTAAAACAAATTACTTCTTCACTTTATCAAGACTGTGAGTTTTTAATTCAATATACTGATCTTTCTTAACAGTAGAGAAGAGCTTACAGATGAATAAATCCTGAATAAATCCACCTATTCAAATAATTATAAATTGACAGGTCCAGGCCTAAAATAAATTGAGTTGAAATTATGCAATCTGGTTGTGGAATAGAGAGAATTTTAATAAAATTGCAAGATGTGATCCTGGGGCACTAAAACTACTTGAAACTTTTGGTGCTCCCTGTTTTCTGATATAACTTCTCTCTCAAATTAAGGAAATAAAAGACTGATGAAAAACTGTTTCAGAATGGTTAAGTGTTTGACCCCATCCACAGGTTATATGAATTACTTGCCTAGCACATAGTTATAGCCACATTTCTTCCTAGATCCTAGCCAATACAACTGGCTTTCTCTTCCCCCTCACTCCCAATTCTGAACTACTCCGGCAAAAGCAGACATAAAAACTGTGTCCTTACTTAAAATTCTGCTGACCAGTTGATTCAGACAGTCCAAAGAGCAGGGACTTGCAAAACCCTAGAACTATCATGGAGCTTCTGGGAAGTACAAATCTAGAACTTAAGGACTGTTTTTAGGATCATCCCAGTAATTCTTCATCTTCATGATGTTATTAATAGAAGAAAGAGATCCCTAAGGTAACTAGCTCCCATATTGAACAATGTAAGAAGGACTGTTGGGGATATTTTAGTGCTTCTTTGCTTACTTTCAGGGGTCACTACAATTAGTATTCTTTGGGGACTAGGGTCAACAGTACATAGAAATCAAGCCAAGGCTAAGTTTTCTTTAGGGTGCTACCCTTATTGTCTTTTTAGCATTTCTTAAGATCCTATTTCCCCTGATCCTTCATGTCATTCCTTGAATACCCAATGTTTCTCCACATAGACCTACCCTTCTCTTGTAGCAGAGTTATAACCAGGGTAGAAAGGTAGGAAGCCACCTAGAGTACAAGATGCAGAAAGGGCCCAGAATCAGATGGCTAACTCAACCCCACCATTACAAAGACAATTTTAAAAAATTATTTTGCATAAACACCTCAATTTTTAATGCCTGAAGAGTCTACGTTTCATAGCATAGAGGTAATTATTCAGTGTTGTCATGCTATATTTATTACAATGAAAGCTCAATATCTTTAGAGAATATCTATGAAACTGACAAGGTGAAAATGTACCTTCTAGCACCGACCTTCTATGTGGTCTTTTCCTGATTTAAAACTATGATACTTTGAAATAAGACTCCATTAATTTACAGTTTGGCATCAGTCAGAAGGGACTGATTTGAAGTTTACTTGGAACTATCACAAATTGCTTGTGAAATCAATATATAGTTCAAAAAAAATGGAAAGGGGCATGCTTACCATCCTCAAAAATTGGGCATTAAAATATATGTTGGATGAAAAAATGAATAAAGTGATTTATTAATTAACATAAAAAGTAAAAGATAGATGTAGTGTTGAACTGGATCCAGGTTGAAAAAAATCATAAGAATCAACTATTAAATTTTCATTGTAAGCATAGGCATACTAAAAATCAGTAAATACTATAAACTAGGACTTAATTTACTATAATACTGATTATCTAAACATGATGTTAATAATAATATGATTAAATTTATTTTTTTTTTGTTTTTACAAGGTAATGGGATTAAGTGACTTGCCCAAGGTCACACAGCTAGGTAATTATTAAGTATCTGGGGTTGGATTTGAACTCAGGCCCTCTTGACTCCAGCGCTGGTGCTCTATCCACTGTGCCACCTAGATGCCCCCAGATTAATGTATAAATTTATAAATGATTGGATTTCACTCTCCTCTCAAGTACTGGTTCTTACACAATCATGAGCACATATCTGGATTAACAGTTTACGTGGAGCAGATGATATTATGCTAACACATGATACAGAAAAAGTAAAACCAATAAACTTTCATTTCATTCCATCTTCTCCATCGAAGATAACAATCTCCAAAACATAATATGACTGATATCATATTGTTAAGAGAGAATTGAAGTCCATAGCATATAAGAAGATATTAATAATGAATCTAGGGAGGTAGAGCCAAGATGGCAGAATAAGAGGAAATGATAGAATTTAGCTCACCCCCACACCTCCTTGACAAAGCTCTAGACAATATACCAGACCAAATTCTGATTACGAAAGCCAAGAAGAGTTCATAGTGAATCATTTTTCCAGCCCAGGATGACTGAGGGAGAAGGGCAGAACTTTTTCATACTCTGTGGTAAGGAGTCTGGCCAGGAATGCTTTAGAGACAATTGAAGAGGGAAAATTGCAATGCCTGTGAGAGAGGACTGAGACAGGAAACCAGAAAAAGATCCCAGAGAATCCCTTATCAAGTACTGGGTAGGAAAGGGTGGTATTTGGCAGCTCTGTCATCCATCACCGAGTGCCCACCTCCACAGATCTAGGGTACAGAGGAACAGTTTCTGGTACCAAACTTAGGAACAATTTCTGGAAAGCACACTGAGTGGCACTTATCCCTAGACCAATAAGGATTCTAAACACATTAAGTCTTCTAATAGGTCAATGGAGGCTGAAACTCAATTCAGAAACAAGTTGTTGAACCAAAACTTGAACCAGGGATTTGCAAAACTCAGACTAGGAGGGTAGTGAACATACCTCCCCTCCAAATCACCCCCCCCCCCGAAAGCACAGAAAATTTGGATTCCATCCAGAGCTGAGAAAGTAGCATGAAATAAGAATATAAAGCTCAAGCCAGATGTCCCCTCCTTCTCCCCCTCCCCCCAAAGTGTATGGAGTTCATAAATAATAACATAAATAAATAAATAACATAAAACCCAAATTCAAGAAGAAGACTGGAAGAATGAGAGAAAGAAAAAAAAACAGAACCATAATAAAGATGTACTATAGCAACAAAGGAGCTCAAGACACAAATATGGGAGAAGATTACGACTTGAAAACATCTTCAAGAGAGCATATCAATGACCTGGGTATGCAATTAAAAAAAGTTAGAAAAAGAACAAATTAAAAATTAAACACTAAATTGGAAATCCTAAAAATTAAAGGTGAAATTAATACAATTGAGTGTAAAAACATCATGGAATTAATAAATAAATAAAACTAGGAAATGGTTTTATGAAAAAAATGAAGTAAACATTGGTTAATTTGATTGAAAAGGAAGACAATCAAATCAAAAAATGAAAAGGATGAATATACCACTAACAAACATTTAATTCAAACAATTATAGAGTTGTTTTACCCAACTATATGCCAATAAATTTAACAGAAATGGAAGAATATTCACTTAAATATAAAATGCCTATATTAGAAGAGGAAGAAATAGAATATCTAAATATACTTAGTTTAGAAAAAGAAATTGAGGGGTGGCTAGGTCAGCAGTGGATAAAGCACCGGCCCTGGAGGCAGGAGTACATGAGTTCAAATCCGTCCTCAGACACTTAATAATTACCTAGCTGTGTGGCCTTGGGCAAGCCACTTAACTCCATCTGCCTTGCAAAAACTAAAAAAAAAAAAAAAAAAAAAAAAGAAATTGAACAACTCTTAAATGAACCTCCTAAGGAAAGAGCACTAGAACCAGATGGATTTACAAGTAAATAATATCAAATATTTAAAAAGCAACTGATTCCAATATTAAATAAATTATTTGAAATAATAGGCAAAGAAGGGATTCTATAAACTACTTTTATGAAATAAATCAGATACTGATACCTAAACCAGAAAAAATAAAAACAGAGAAAGAAAATTTTAGACAAATTTCATTAATAAAGATCTTAAATCCTGAATAAAATAATAACTAAAAGATTACAATATATTAGAAAGATTATACATTTTAACTGAATAGAATTATATCAGGGATGGTTTAACATCTAGAAAACTAAACTAATAATATTTATTAAATCAATAATAAAAGTTAAAAAAATCATGATTATATCAATAGGTGTAGAAAACTTTTGATAAAGGCACAGCATTCATTTCTATTAAAAACACTTGAAAGTATTGCTATAAATAGGTTCATTTTCTAACAGGGATAAGCTAGAAGCCTTTCCAGTAAGATCAGGTGTGAAATAAGGATGCTGATTGTCTTTGGACAAATCAAGACAATAAAATAAATAAAGATAAAGCAAATGTAATCAATATCAGAAGGAAAACAGAAAATTGGGGAAACATTTTTATAGATAGTTCCTCAGATAAAGATCTTTATCTCCAATATAAAATTATGATGGTTGTCCTTCATTCTCAAAGAAGACCATATCATCATGACAAGCACATGAATTGAATTTGATTGGAAGTGGGGGGACAAGGCGGGTACTAAGCCACCAACCTCACTTTCTCCTTCACCAACTAGTGACTAGATAATAATGAGGGCAAGTGGAGATGGCCCTGGATGGGAGACAGTCAGTGTTAGGTTACTTGCCCAAGGTGACACAGCTAGTAAGTGTCAAGTGTCTGAGGCCAGCTTCAAAATCCTATACTTTACTCCAAGGCCAGTATTCTATCCACTAGGGGGTACAGTGGATAGTACATCAAGCCTGGGGTCAGGAAGTCTTGAGTTCAAATCAGACCTCAGACACTCGACAGTTACTAGCTATGACCCTGGGCATCCTGATTCATATTTGATCACTGGACCCAGATGGGAAAAAAGAGACTGGTGACTTAGGACAGCACCCCCCCCCACTCAAATCCAATTCATATGCATGTCATGGCATCACCTCCCTGGTGTTGTGATCTTCTTTGAGATTGAAGGAGAAACAACATAAAAATACATACCAAATATATTAGGAGATTTGTTATATATAAAAGAATATTAGTCATTCTCAAATTCATAAACAGTCAAAGGATATAAAGGGGCAGTTTTTAAATGAAGTCAAAACAATTTATAGTCATATGAAAAATGTTCTAAATCATTATTGATTAGAGAAATGCAAATTTAAACAATCTTGAGATATCATTTTAGACATAGCATTGGCTAAAGTTATTGAAAGGTAAAGCAACAAATATTGGAGATGTGGAATAATTCATTGTTGGTAGAATTGTGAAGGGATTCAACCATTTTGGAGAGTGAGCTGGAATTATTCCCAAAGAGTAAACTACCTATAACCTATGACTCAGCAATACAATGACTAAGTCTATTTCCATAGATGACTGGAAAAAAGGAAAAGAATTTATGTATTCTGAAATATTTATAGCAGCTTTCTTTATGGTGTCAAAGAACTGGAAATTGCAGGGATGCCCATCAATCAGGGAATGATTGAACAAGTTGTGGCATATAATTATGATGGAATGCTACTGTATTATAAGAAATGATGAGCTCAGTGATCTTAAAAAACATGGATAGACTTGCATGAAATAATGAAGAATGAAAATAGCAGAACCAAGAGTACATTATAAACAGTGATAGCAATATTATTTTAAGAATAACTTTGAGTGAATAAATTATTGTTTCTGTTATAAAAACTCACATTAGCTACAAAAGATCTCTGAATAAAGACACTATCTGCATTCAGAAGAAAAAAACTCTGATGAACAGAAGTATGTAAAGAATGATTTTACATGTATTCAAATATTTATATCTAAGGGTAGCCATCTATGGGTAGGGAGAAGGAAAAAAAAGAAAATTTACATGATAAATTTATTATATATTTAAATAGAATTGCAAGTTGTACATGGTAGATTTGCATTTTCATGTGTAATCATTTTTATTATGCTATATAATAGAACTACTTGTTTTATCTCATGAATTAAAAATAAGAGAAATAAAAATTTAAAAAGATAAGGAAACATTCAAGAAAAGTCTCAAAGAAAAGTGCAATTGAGACAAAAACCCACTAAGAACTCCAAGAAGAGTCAAAGGAGGAGCTGAAATCTAATTTTAAAAACCAACTGAAAGCAGAAGAGGAAAGAATGGGAAAGAGACAAGAGTAAGAGAAGAAAGCTATGAAAAGAGAATTTCATCTTGGTAAATGAGATACCAAATGATACAAGAGAAAATTTCCTAGAAAATTAGAATTGGTCAAGTGGAAGCTAATGTATTCATGAAACATTAATAAATGATAAAACAAAACCAAAGATCTTTTTTTTTAAAAAAGGAAGAAAATGTGAACTATCTTATAGGAAAAACAACTGACCTAGAAAATAGATTGAAATGATATCATTTAAAGAAAAAAGAACCTAGACATCATATTTCAAGATGTCATAAAGAAAGCTATCCTGATATCATTGAACCAGAGGGCAACAAAGAAAATGAAAGAATTCACTGGTCATTTCCTGAAAGAGATAGAAAAATGAAAATTTCCAGGAACATAATAGACAAAATCCAAAGCTTCCAGATCAAATAAGAAATAAATGTTGCAAATATACAGAAAGAAAAAGTTGAGTGAGTAGAACCAAGAGAGCATAGGTAACAATAATTGTAAAGCCATACAATAACAACAATTAGAAAGAAAATGATTTGAAAGACTTTATAAATGACCAACAATGATCAACCATAACTCTAAAGAACTCATGATGAAACAATTTTCCATCTCCAGTTCAGAATAAAAATTGAAGCATTTTTTTCTTTGTTTTCATTTTTGGACAGGGTTTTATGGGACTTTATTTTATATATATATATATATATATATATATGTACATATATATATATATATATATTTGCATTGGATTTTGTTCTTCTTATCTTCTCAGTAAGTGGAGGAGGGGGAAGAGGAAGGCAGAAAATTCAGAACTGAAAATAAAATTGATTTCTTTTTTAAGAGTGTGTCCAGGCACTTTTTTAAATAAGTTCAGTTCTCCAGGTCTAGAAAAATTACAACAATAACACTGAAATAATTCACTTCTTAACCTATTGTTAGCATTCTCTGAGGTCTTAAAAAGAACAGGAGATGTGTCAGAAAACAGTTGTTAAAAAATGTCACACAAAATTTCAAAAGGTATATTTTGGAAATTTTGGACTGTTGATGCTGATTTTTAGCAATCCTCTAAAAAACAGATAGCTTGTGATCATTTAGAAAAGAAAGAAACAACTAGAAGTCATCTTAAGCCATGCTGAGTGAATGAAATGCTTTCATCAGACATGTGTCAACAATTCTGCTAAGTGATGGAAAGGCAAATTCAAAAAAGAGCAAGCTCTTCTCAAAGACCTTATATTTTATTTTATTATTTTTTAGGTTTTTTTGCAAGGCAAATGGGGTTAAGTGGCTTGCCCAAGGCCACACAGCTAGGTAATTATTGTCTGAGGTCAGATTTGAACCCAAGCACACTCCTGACTCCAGGGGCAGTGCTTTATCCACTGCGCCACCTAGCTACCCCTAAGACCTTATATTTTAATGGGGAAGACAATACCTGTTGGGCAGAAGTGGCCAGGGAAAGGGGTTACCATAAAAGAAATAAAACACATTGAGTAAAACAATTGGACAGTCAGTTTATAAATGGCCTAGGTGAACATGATGGTATATATGGTCCATGGGAGCACAGAGCCAAGAAGCAAGCTAAACTCATTTTTTTCTTTTTTAAGTAAGGTTCTCAGATTGGTCCTCTAGAAATCTCATCATGGCATGTATGTTAACCTGTTCATAAGCTCAAGCTCTGCCAATTTATTCTATGATGAAAAAAATGATATACTTGTTTCTAGTAAATACCAGGCTATCTGCTATTGGAGAGCAAGACCAAGTGTGCAAAGACTTTTTATTATTAGACTGGCCAATTGATAATGAATCTTTTGGTCATGGCAATCAATGAAACAAATCAAAAATATAAATTAATCCTTGGTCTTATTTGACCTTATGATCTGTTAGAGATGATTCTTTAGGGGCATAAGGATAGGGAAAAGATACGAAGAATCACATAGCTTTTTTAGCATCCATAAGCAATAGCTCAATCTTTTTTTAAATATAAAGACAAATTAATATACTACTGGAAGAAGACACTTAGATCAATATTGACAATATCTCTCTCAAGTTATTTAGAAAATTTAACAAATTTGCAGGTAAACAGAAGGCTAAACCATAGGTTCTCATTGTAAAGGCAAATAGAATTGGAAAAGATGATTTTATCACCTATCAAAGGCAAAAGAAGCATCAATATATGAATAATTAATTTCTATTGCTCATAATGAGCATAAACAAAATGGCCACCATGAGGATGATGACAACTTATATGCTAATATCTGTTGTAGAATTTAAAGAGAGAAATTATAAAAACTTTTTTTCTTGCAAGGCAAATGGGGTTAAGTGGCTTGCCCAAGGCCACACAGCTAGGCGATTATTAAGTGTCTGAGACAGGATTTGAATCCAGGTACTCCTGACTCCAAGGCCGGTGCTTTATCCACTACGCCACCTAGCCACCCCAAAATTATAAAATCTTTAAGTGAATGTATGCTTTATTATCTATAGATACAAATGTAAAGGTGGGATCAGAGAAGAATAATGAAAACTGGATAGAAAAACATGATTCAAGATCAAGAAACAAGTATTTCAGAGATTTATAAAGAATAGAATAGTCCCACTTTCTCCTCCAGAGCCATCTGGGTCCAGTGGTCAGATATGAATCAGGATGACTTTGATGGCCCTGGTTGCAAGGCAATCAAGGTTAAGTGACTTGCCCAAAGTCACATAGCTAGTAACAGTCAAGTGTCTGAGGTCTTGTCCTCCTGACTCCAAGGTCAGTACTCTATCCACTGCATTATCTAGTTGTGGATATTTAACATAGCATGAACATTTTCTTTAAGAAAAGAGTCAGAAGGCTTTGGAAAGAGAGATAACTAAACAACAATTAATATTGATCTTATAGGCTGGTGACCAAAATGGGAGCAATTTCCAAATCAAAGTTGTTCCTGTATGACCAGTGACCCAAACCAATCAATCAATGCCAGATTACAGGAGGGAGAAGGATTATATTAATTCATATGGCCTGAAATTAAGACAATATTAGCTAGTCACATAAAATTTTGACATGTAAAAATAAGTAGGGAAACAAATAAATAGTAATGCAAACTTTCATTTTTAAGTAGAAGTTGAATCAATGCAAAGCAATTGCAAAATTAGAACAAAAGAACCACCTTACCTAGGAAAAATAGGTCTAATACCAGAGAGACTTGGTAGACATGGGCAATTCCAATTTAGAATATTAATATTTATATAATATTAATATGGAAATGGTAGAAGATTAGGAACCATACCACTTTATAAAAACAGTAGGAAGCATTGTGGTGAAAAATACAATTTGCAGAAATTTTTTTGGGAGTTGGAGTAAAACCAGATAATCCAAAAGTGATTTAAACATAAAACCAGAAGTAGCATAAGACAAAGAAACAAGCAGAAAAATTCTGTCATCATTTCTTGAACACACAATTTCTTTAGCAATGTTGGTGAAGCCAGTACATCTAGCTCCTGATATGTTAGATAAGGAAGTAAAAATGGCTCACACACAAAAAAAAAATCCAAGATTGGAAGATCACGAAGGAGGAACATATTGGAGGTGACACAATTTTGAACTTGTAGAAATATTAATAAAAATATGAGGACACTTTATTTAGATTATATTTGTCAGTAGATCATGCCTTTATGATCATATTAATTATAATATCTACCAGATATGTGCCAGACATTGTGTTTTACAATTATTATTTTATTTGATTCTCACAAAAACCCTGGGAGGTAGGTGTTTTTATTACTGTCATATTATAAATGAAGTATCTCTAAAGCTGAATTTAAATGCAGGTCTTCCTGACTCCAGGCTCAGCACTCTGCACTGTGGCACTTACCTAAATGCACAAAGAAAACAAGATTGGGTTTTAGTTAATTGTATAAAAATTTATGTAAACAGCATATACAATTCTTTAATCAATACAACAGAGAAAACTTTATTTAGTGATCCTCTTATTAGTAAATGAGACATAAAGCAGGTGAGATGTATGTTTAATAGTTTTTCTGCTTTCAGGGATAACAGAAGATAATATTGTAAGATGAGAAGAATATAAACTCTAGATTCAGAGGGTCTGGGTTCAAATGCTATTTATGATGTTTGTTACTTTTATGAACTTGGATCTCGTTTTCCTCAATTATAAAATAGCAGGTTTTATGAAGTCTTTATCATCTCTAAATTGATAAGAGTTTCTTTTCCTCATGGATAAAATGGTATGTTGGATGAGAAACAATAAGACCATGTTTTTAAATGAGCATACTTATTTAAACTGAATTGATTAATGGGTTGATGTCAACTTTGAGGAAGGTATCTAGGGGATGCCACAAGACTAAGTTCTGTGACAAGTCCTGTTTAATGTTTTTTACCAGGGATTTGAATTAGTTGGTGTGCTTGAGAAATTACAGATGCTACGAAGCTGGGAGGGATCTATGATAAATACAAAGCTTAAAAGAATTAAAAGGTCTTTTGAGGTTGGAGTGTTGAATTGAAAAAAAAAATAGAATTCACTACTCTTTTCTTTGAGATCAAAACCCTAATTATATACAGGAGAGGTGATTTAACCAAAGGTTATGCAAAAAAAGACCTGAGATTTTGGTTTAATACAAACTCAGGGTGACTGCTCAAAAATTAAATACAAGTTAAGGGATGGAAATTACAACTTTACCTGAGATTTTCAACACTGGTAAGGTAATTAATTCCTTCTGTCCATGCAGTCTGATATCTAGGCAGCAACTGGTGCAATGACAGTGACTAGTGTGCTGATCCTTGAGTCTAGAGGGCTTGAGTTGAAATCCCTCTGTAGATGCTTATTAGCTATGGGATCCTAGACAAAACATTTAATCTGCATCTGCATCAATTTCCTTGACTTTAAAATGGGAGAATAACAGTACCTACCTCCTAGGGCTGTTGTGAGGATCCAATGAGATACTATTTGCAACTTACTTAGTGTTGGGTATACCTACCTTTTAAGTGGATATAAATACAATAATAATTTCTTAATAATTGCTGATTTCCTTTTTTCCTCTTCCTCCCTCTCTCCCTTCTTCACTTCTTTCCTCCTTTCCTTCCCTCTTCCTTTCTTTCCTTCTCCCTTTCTTCCTTCCCTGCTTCCTGAACTTACAATATGAGTCACCCACAGAACTGAAAAGTTAAGGGATTTCTTCACATAACCACTGTGTCAGGGTTGGGACTTGTAGCTTAATCTTTCCAACCACAGGACCATGCCACCATACGACCTCTCAAATTCAGTCTTAGTCTAGAAACCATGCACTAGGAGGAATGATTGAAAGAAATGTAAATATTTAGCCATTTGAAGAGAAACTTAAGGTGACATGATAGTTTTCCTTGAATATTTGAAGGGTTAGAATGTAGAGAAAATAATTAGACTTTTAGTTGGTCTAGAGCAACTGAATTAAAGCCAATGGGAAGAGATTAAAAGAAGGTTGTTATTGCTTCAGTTAGACTAATAACCATAGTCTACCATAACACAGTAGATCCTAAATAAATGCTTCTTCACTTCCTCTCCCCTTAGAGTAGAAAGGACATTTAGAGACTATCTAATCCAGCACCTCACTACCATTTCCTAAGATGGGCATCCCATCCTTATTTTCCTGTGAAGTGTTATTGGGGCATTCAAGAGCTATGAAAGTGATCATGGATGAAGACCATTTTAAAAGGCTGTCTCTTGATCATATTAGTATGAATCTTATTTCCAATCTTCCAAATGATTAGACAAGAGGAGTTAAATCATGACTTCAGGAAGGTGAGAAAAGAATGGAAAATTAATCAATTCAGATTAAATAAGCATGCTCATTTAAAAAACATGGTCTTATTGTTTGTCATCCAACACGCCATTTTCCATTTTATCCACAAGGAGAAGATACTCTTATCAATTTAGAGATGATAAAGACCTTGTAAAACCTACCATTATATAATTGAGGAAAACAAAGTCCAAGTTCATAAAAGCAACAAACATCAGAAATGGCATTCGAACCCAGACCCTCTGAATCTAGAGTCCCATATTTTTCTCATTTTCCTGATGGAAAGAATGGAAAACAAAGAGAAAGTGGGTGTTTGGAAACATCAGGTGAACTGACAGTAAACACAACCATGTGAATTCATAGTCATGGTGGCTCCATCTAATCATTAACAATAGAAGAAATAGCCAATTTCTTTTGTTTCTTTGCTTTTTTTTTTATGAAGGAATGTGAGACAATGTGCATAAGAAGGATCATTTTAGTATGACCAAATGTATGACTGAAGAATAGACTTTACCATCTCTTGAAGATCTCATTAGGAATGAATCCAAATGAAATGATTTGAGATAATTTGGGGCAGAAATATGCTTTTCAAGTATAATATATGGATTCCATCTTTGTCTTATAATTGTTGGATAAAGGAACTTTTTGTTTGCTTGCCTTCTACTAGGAAAAAGCAAAGGGAGAATGGTGCTGATTGAGTGGGGGGAGGTGAAAGGATAATGGAGTTAAGAAATCACAATTGATCAGTTCCAGACAAATCATTAGATTTAGCTTTTGTGTCATAGAAATCCTTTTCCTAGTTCCAGAAATGCTCTTGTCAATAAGGTCAGAACATTACAAAATATTTGAACTTTAGAAAGTCTTAACATCATCATCATAAGTTGATGCATAATACACCAGTCATCACATGAGCCCAATAGTTTTCACAGAGCTGGAATTGCTTCTGAAATAATTTTTAAAAGAGAAGAAACACCAGGAGAGATACGAGTGGGATCATTCCTGTCACACTTCCTATGCGTAACTTGTTAGTCTTGAGACAGTGGGACTCAGAAAGTTAGGCAGTCATGATTTGTCCCACCTCCCTTCCCCATTCCCCAGGCACACAGGCACCCCCTTTGTTCTCCATCACCCACATAGCCTGAGTGACTCACAAATGGTCCTCTTGATGGCTACAGTGGACTCTGATCCTCTTGGGCAAAATGCCTCCAAGGGAAAAGTCCACGGAGTGAGCAAGGGAGCAAGTGGGCACAGAATGATGGTGGGGAGTGTGAGCGTGACATTGGTCATCACAGCATCAAAATAACACATTCTAAATATAGATTACCCTTGGGGCAACTGGGAGGGGAGAAGGGCTTCATTCAGCTAAATTCAGCCCTGCCCTGAGAGATGGAGTGTGAAGGATATGGAGCAGAAATGTTTCTATGCCTGGGACATAATAGAGACTCTTCTTTCTTTTCCTCCCTTATAATTCCTCTCCCCTCCTCCCAAGACTGGTCTGCTGGCTTTCTTTGGCAAAGCCCACACCCATATTGGAAGACAAGCATGAGTTATGGCTTGCCTGTTTTTGAAGGATTGCTTTCCACAGTAGTTTTCCATGCTTAGCTGAAAAACATCTAGAATATAAGTGATTCAGGAACTGGCTTTGAATCTAGATTCAATTCATCAGTCTATGATATGTAACTCTTATGGACCTTAAGTGGAAACTGAGCTACTAGAAGATGTCCACCTAAATTCAAGACATTTCAGGCACCAGAAATTAGATGGTTGACTTCTTGATTTCAGATCAAGATAAGGAAACCCTGATAGATGATTTCTCTGCATCTCAGACTTCTCAAAGCAAAGGTCTCTGTAATGCTCACTGTTAAAAACTTTATTTAGCCTTTAAGGTTATGGGGCTTTAAGGTTTGCAAAATACTTTATATACATTAATTCACACAGTCCTTAGGTGAAGATTTAGGTAAAATCCTTCTTGTCCTTTAAATTTACCTTCTAATTGAAGGTAGTACAATTGAAAAAAAAATCCACTAAATTTGCAGATGAATGGACCTGAGTTCTAATTCTGGTTCTGGTACTGCTTATTTCTGTGACCTTAAACAAATCACTTCTCTTTAAGTCTTGGTTTTTATCATCTGTAAAATGAGGTGGGTCTCAAACTAGATGACTTCTAAGCTCTCTTGCTGTTTTAAATTTATGATCCTATGATCAGTGTGCTACTGTGATTATAATGTTCAGTTGGGCACAAATCCTATCTTAAATGCTGTGGGAGAATAGTCCAATCACCTAGATGCTCAAAGTCTCAGTTTCTTCAACTGTAAATTGGAGATAATAATAATAATTACACTGCCTATCTCACAAGGAGACAAATTCTTCATAAATAGGAATTATTATATTCATGCCACTCCTCCCCAGATACTTTCCTCTTCTGAGCTTTTTCCTATTGAACTCCTATGGCATTTTCTTTATGTTGTTTATTGTATGCATGTCTTTTCCTGACAACTAATTTAATATTGTTGTTCAGTCATGTCTAACTTTTAGTGACCTCATTTGGGGTCTTCTTGGTAAACACACTGGAGTGGTTTGTCATTTTCTTTTCCAGTTCATTTTACAGATGAAGAAACTGAGGCAAATTGGGTTAAGTGACTTATTCAGGGTCATACAACTTTTGTGTCTGAGACCAGACTGCTTCATATCCATTCTCAAGAATTGATGGGGATAGGAGATTGCTTTTTTTTTAATGTTCCTGACTTCTCCTTGTCCATAGTTTTCTAACTTATTTTCAAAAATGATTATAATTCAGCATATAAGGTATGTTTTTAAAGTTTATTTACATTCATGACCTCATTTAATTCAAGTCCATCCTATGTGGTATATATGGCAGTTGATTAATTCCCATTTGGCAGATAAGAAAATTGAGAAAAGTTGATGACATGTTCAAAGTTACAAATGTACTTAACAACAGAGTAGCTCCAGGTGTTGCAAAAAGGAATAAGATTTATAAAGGGATTTATAATTTAGTTAAGACAGTTAATAAACATACCTTGGGTGGTTAAGCTGCTATATCAACACAGCATAGGAAATATAAAAGAGTCTCAGGTCAATCAGTCAACATTTATCAAGTACCTACTAGGTACCAGACTTTGTGCTAAGCCTCAGGTGTGGCTCCTAAAGCTCAGATGTTTCCTAATGGGTCATCTCTGCAATCTTCTTTAACATGAACAGAATACTAAGCGAGGAATAATTGATAAGACTTTGTTGAAAGGTTACTCATGTTATATCTAATTACTTTATTTCATGCTACAGCTACAACTAAGTCCATGTAACAATTACCTGATTTATAATTATATAGAGCCACAATGGGCAAAGATTCTATGGTAGGCTACCTGTGCAGTAGTGGGTTGAACATACTGTTTTTTTGGACCCATTTCCCAAACTTTAAATGACTCATCTCTTTGCTGACAGCCTGTGACACTCACTTTCAGTCAACGTTCTTCCTCTGCCAGCACATAAAGGACATACTTGTTCCTACAAAGCAAATTCAAAGACATATCTAGGGAGCAATGGAATGATCTGATTGGAAATAGGATATCTCTTTGACAGTGAAAGCCTTCTTTGGCTCACTCCTAGAAGGCAATGAGTCTGAGTCACCAGTTAATGGAACTAGTGACTGGTTCTCTGTGACTTCTCCACAGTGCCCCAGTGAGTCAATGGGTGAAGCTCAATCAGGGCACAGCTTGTCTTGTGGACTTAAAGCATCTTTGCAAAATTCATCAACAATTTCATGAGTCTGATGATTTTTGTTCTGCCTATTAATTTATCTAAATCCTGTTATATTATACTAAGAAGTTTTGGAACAAGAAATGGTATTTATCTGCAAAATTCATTTAAATGTGTTTATAAGGTCAAATGAAGGGGGGTATCAGGTAAATGAGACAGAGGAACATCAAGTGATTCAGTCTTCTGTGCCCAGTATGGCTGACATTGTAGGAAGGAACATTTTAATGTTCCCGAAAAAGAAAAAGAAAAGTCATACAAAAGGGTATCCTGAGCAGAATGTCTAATTTAAGGATATCTAATGTCTAATATAAATACTAAGGACATTTTTGTGAAAAACAACTAACTGGAGGGTCAAAACAGTCAATGAAAATGTTTTTTATACATGATGTCAAATGATAGTGTGGCCAACTCACTCGAGTAAAAGAAAGGCAGTTTTGAGTACAGTATCAATAGAGTCAAAAGTCGAAAGCTTAGGAAGGATGATTGGTATGCTGGATTGTGTGTTAGCCATGGACTAGGAAAAACATAGATTCATATCTTTTTTATGTTACTAGTAGTTATATGGCCATAAGCAATTAAATTAACCTCTCTAAACCTCAGTTTCCTTATGTGGAAAGTGGTGAGAATAATTCCTGTAATATTCCTCCAAGAGTTGTTAAAAGTATTAAATGATATAGTGTATGTAAAGTACTTTGCTAATTTTAAATTGCTATATAAATGTCAGCTATTATCCGGGACATGCTGGGACTATCTCTTTCTGACTCAGGAGATTCAACTGTTAAATTTTCAGAGTGAACACTTTTACTCTTGAAATTGGCAAACATTAAAAATCAGGGCTTGATTTACTATTTTGTTGACTGTCTAAAGTTAAGAAAGTAATGAAGAAAATGCTAATAATGGAAATAAATAGAATTTTTGTGTGTACATTTGGTTCTTTGGAAGTTATTTGTTAGATATTTACCAACATATCCCTATTGCTATTACCCTAAAACTCTCCAGAGCAATATAACTGATATATTTTCCCAATAATGGGGGGGGAATGTAAAAAATAGCAAAAAACTGCTTTCTTGTCATGGAAGAGGAGGTGGTCAGTGTTATGTGTCAAAAGAG
Organism: Macrotis lagotis; assembly: GCF_037893015.1. Lineage (NCBI taxonomy): Eukaryota > Metazoa > Chordata > Mammalia > Peramelemorphia > Peramelidae > Macrotis > Macrotis lagotis. The sequence continues at coordinate 285,490,859 of NC_133666.1, forward strand.
AAAAATGAGAGAATCATGATGAAGTCAAAAGGCATATGTAGGATTTCTCCATTATTCAGACCAAATTGATTTTGGGACCAAGAAAACCTTAATTAATAATCTACTTCAGGGTGACCCTGAGATAGGATAAGAACTGTCTATGATTTTTGTGGTAGAGGGAATTCCTTCCACCAATGCCAAATGACACATTTCTTGTAACTTGTGTGTTACTAAGGACACTGAAAGACTGAAAGCTATGGAGGGTGACACAGGTGGCAGATATCAAAGATCAACTTTGATCCCAGGTCTTATTATTGCCAATGCCAGTTCTCTGCCCAATATACCATTTGCTTTCTTCTCTGATGTTCTTGAATGACCTAGAACTTTAATCAGTGATGAAAAAAACTGACTCCCTGCTAGTAGCATGGAGCAGTGGAAAAGAAGAAGAATCTGAGGAATAAAAGACTTTAGAGTGTTAGCACTCATGTTTTATTAACTATATAAGCTAGTGATAGAAGTATTACTTACTAAGGGTTCCCTGCCATGAGTCCTGGATTGATTGATTTCCTTGAAGGGGTATTGGGGCTATCCTGGGAACTTGATTGGCACTGGGTATTATGTGCTTAGGTCATTGCCAAGGCTTTCTGGTTTTCTGGGGACAGAAAGACCAGGGTACAAGGAGTTCTAGCTGCTTGCTTGGATTTGACAGGCAGACTGACATGAGCAATACTAAGGTGGGGAAGTTATATGTAATTGAACCAAGATTGTCAATATTAAATATCTTTTCTATGATATTCCTATGATATATATGTGTGTGTTTTCTTCCCCTCTCATGCCTAATAAACCACTTTGTTTTATTCTTATCAATTGTTCTGTCAGAATGGTCTGTCTCAAGAATGGAAAATGCATCATAGAAGGACACTTGATCTCTCTCTACAAATCTTTTTCTCAGTTTGAGGATCATAAGTTTTGAAGAAGAAAACAAGCACAAAAACTTGAACATGATAATGCCAGAAATAATATTTTAAAATATCCAGAACTCACACACACACACACACACACAGACATACAAACACACACACACACACACACACACACACACACACACACACACCCCAATTGAAAGAATTCACAAAGTTTTCAGAAAGGGGAAAAAAATAGCCTATACTTCAAACTCATTCATTAAATGACATAGTGGTTAACCAACACATAATGGTTAAATTGTACAGTTTTAATGATAAGCAACAAATTCTTAAAGTGCCAAGGAGAAATACCTTCAAATATAAAGAGAAGAAAATTCCCAAATATAAAGGGAAGAAAATGACCTAAAAGGGAAGAAAAAAGCAATCATTATCTAAGGCAATAACAAGATGAAACCCAAAATGACATATTTTGCAAACCAGAGCCTATTCATAAAAATGAATATTCAATAAAAAGATGCATTTAAAGCACTCCTATAAAGAAAACCAGATTGGAGTGATTATTTGCCTTGCAAACACAGTGGACAATAGAAATACAAGAAATAGAAGTAAATAGAGCATCCATAGAAGCCAGAGGTAATGAAATAAATATACTAGGATGAGGTTCTTATGTTTTAATGCAGGAGAGGATATGTGTTTCTAACACATAACATCATCAGGGGCGATAAAAGGAGTTAAATAAGATAGAATGTTTAGTTGTGGTTTTGATGATCATAAAAGAAGAACTGGAAAGGGAGGGTGAAAAACAACATACAAGTGAAGAATGGGAAGAAAGGGAAAGAAAACCTCACTATCATTTGAATTTGTCAAAGGAAAGAACAATATACATTGACACATGTGCACACACAAAATTTGATGCTGAAATATTCAACTAAAAAAGGAAATAAAATGAAATAAGGAGACAGGAATAAGAGGGATGATAGATTCTAAGAAGGACTGATCATGAGCAAAAAACCCCTCTAACTTGGATAATGAAGGATTTCAAAAGAAAAAAAGAAAGTCTAATAATTTATGAGTGTATCTTGGTGAGGGGACAAAAGTACCATAGTCATCAAACATAGATCTTCGGAGTTGAGCTTAGTCTCACCACCCTTTTGTTATTTGTAAGAGATGTATTGGAGACAAAGAGGAGACAAAGTGAAAAAGATGGAGGAAATAACACTATTCACTGAAAATTTAAATAGAATGAAGTCATCTTTGAAACAGAAAATAATGGAATGGATTATAAATTTTGCAAGAAAAATACTTGCAACATAAAAATTCAAAGTTAAGATAAAATCTGTGAGAAGAGGGAAAACTATTATGTTTCTAATGAACTAAAACATGAGAGGTAGCAATCATAATCTCAGAGAAATCCATAACAAAAATAGAATTAATTAAAAGAGAAAAGCATAGGGGGCAGCTAGGTGTTGCAATGGATAGAGCACTGGCCCTGGAGTTAGGATTACCTGAGTTCAAATCTGACCTCAGACACTTAACAATTACCTAGCTGTGTGGCCTTGGTCAAGACACTTAACCCCAATGCCTTGCAAAAAAAAAAAAACCTAAAAAAAAAAGAAAGAAAAGCATAGAAGTTACTTTAAGTTGAAAGGTGCCATGGATTATTTTTTTCTTTTTTTTCACTTTTCTTTCTTTTTTAAAATTTTTTTTATTTTTATTAAATATATTTGAGTTTTACAATTTTCCCCCAATCTTGCTTCCCTCCCCCCACCCCCACCCCACAGATAGCACTCCGTCAGTCTTTACTTTGTTTCCATGTTGTACCTTGATCCAAATTGGGTGTGATGAGAGAGAAATCATATCCTTAAAGAGAACAGAATTCTCAGAGGTAACAAGATCAGACAAATAAGATAAATGTTTTTTTTTTCCAAATTAAAGGGAATAGTCCTTGTACTTTGTTCAAACTCCACAGCCCCTTATCTGGATACAGATGCTACTCTCCTTTGCAGACAGCCCAAAATTGTTCCCAATTGTTGCACTGATGGAATGAGCAAGTCCTTCCAGGTTGAACATCACTCCCATGTTGCTGTTAGGGTGTACAGTGTTTTTCTGATTCTGCTCATCTCACCATGGATTATGAATTAATATCAATACTTCGTATTTATGCAACAAATGACATAGCAACCAAATACTTAAAAGAAAAACTGAAAAAATTATAGGAAGAAATAGACAGAAAAACTGTAATAGTCAACTTCAATATACCCTATTAAGATATAGATGAATCCAACCAAAAATAGATATTTTTTTTAGGTTTTTGCAAAGCAAACGGGGTTAAGTGGCTTGCCCAAGGCCACACAGCTAGGTAATTATTAAGTGTCTGAGGTCAGATTTGAAGCCAGGTACTCCTGACTCCAGGGCTGGTGCTTTATCCACTGTGCCACCTAGCCACCCCCAAAAATAAATATGTTAAGAACCCATGTAGAGTTTCAGAAAAATTAAAAACAATGGATCAATGATTATTAAAAAGGAATAGCACTTTATGACATACCATGCATTAGAATATTAAAAAATCTCACAAATAGAGAAAAAAATATATTCTTGGCTGACCACAAGGCAATAAAAATTATATTCAATAAAGATCCACTGAATATATGATTAAAATTAACTAAAGACATTACCTGAAGGAACTGGTGAGTTAAAAGAAATCATAGAAAAAAATTATCAAAGAAATATGTAAGTATCAGTTTAAAGCTGAAAGAATATCACTAAGAGAGACTCTCTGAACTATATTTTTCACAATGTTTTAGCTCTTTTGAGGTTCACAGGAGAGTGGTATCACCAGACAGACTCAATTTTGTGGTGGCACGTTTTAACAACAGTGGGTATCAAAGTCAAATAGAAAAGGGAGCCATTAAATCATACATTAGGATTCCTGTGGGGTACATATTGACTTAGACAATCATAGAACATTATCTATGACTTATTGCATTTTTTTATTTTGTTAAAAAAATTTGATCTAGTATGAATGCCCTTGTTGTGCATTGCCTTGTGACCCATAGATGGTGTATTTGACATCACTGCTCTACAAGGGTGGGGATTTAAAAAATAAGTCAAGTACAGGGACAATTTATTAACTAGTATAGGTAATATAAAGAGTTGTGGCCAAAGTACCACATATAGTAATGGAGTACCACATACAGTATTAGAGTAGCATGACCACGGTGTCTCTGAAGCCCAGTGCTATATTTGAAGCATTTTGAATAAGATATCAAGATGAGGGCTTCCTGACATTCTCTTATCTTTGCTGAGAGGAGCTGGCAAAGACACTCATTGCTATCTGTGTCCACTTCTGGATCTGCAAGGTCTAAAAAAATTATACTCTCTTACTAAGATAGAAATTAAGAATTGAAAGGGAATTTGATAACTTAAGTATAGATTATACTTCCTTATATAATGAAACAGATGTTTTGCTTCTCAACATATTTCTTTCTTATTTAGATTGTTTCATATCTGAAATATATGATTTTTACTGTTAGATTAAATGTCTGGTCAGCAATGTAGTAATAAAATGAATGGAGGTTTGAATCGTAAATTTAATAGTTACTAGTGAAGAGCAATCATCCTTACAGAAGAGAAGAGATACAAAATATAAATATGAACTATTATTATAAGGGAAACAACAGAAAGTCCATTCTACACCTAAAGAAGTTTGTCATTTGATTAGGGTAGTCAAGAGTTTTAAGGGATGGTAAACAGAATGAGTGTTTCTGGGAATTTCTTCTACTGGGTACTGTATAAATGTAAAAATCAATCATTAGAGGTTCTGTCTCATTCTGAATATTAGACAATGTTTAACATGGAAAAAGAAAAAATAACTAGCTCATATTCAACTGATAGAAATCTAGGGCCATTAGCCCTGGAAATTAAAATACACCCAAAGAATTAGGTCATTGACTGCTGTTAACTTTTCTATTTTCTTACTAATGTACATAATTTACTAACTGTATTTTAGCCAAAATTTCTTCAGAAATATTTCTACATAGAATTTAAAGTAGAAGAAGAAAAACAACTGGATAATCTATATAAAAACTATTTCCTTGTATCCTTCCCCTCAACCTCATTCACTTTCCATACCTCCCATATCTACCAATGAACCTCTTTCTATCACTTATCTGGCCTTCTACAAATCTCTGCACTTACATAAACTTACTAACCCATTAATCTGGGAACATCCTTGAGGGGAGAAAAGATGGAAGAGAATGGCAAGAAAGTATCAGAGGAGGAAATTGGAAGACAAGAGAAAAAAACGGGAGAAACATGGGATTCGAGAATTAGATAATTTTCAGTAAGAAGGTATAAAACCTCTCATTTTATAGATGAGAAAACCAAAATCCAGAAAATTAAAAAAATAAAAGTAGAAATCAGATCAAAACAATATTCTAGGATGCATTTAGAATTGAGGAAAAGTAGAGATATAAGGGTACAGGGAAAGGGGAAGAATGGAATTAAGATAATTCCCAAAATGTCAAAATAAGGGACATTCTACCTCCTTCCAATGCCACTTTTGTCAAGTCACCCAACAAACTTGAAGAAGCCCTTAGATATACTTTTCCCAACTCCTTCATTTGATTTATAACTACAAAAGGAAGCAGAGAAGTGAAAGTAATTAATCTAATCATACACAGTCATTGGTTGAGGTAGATCTCTGGCTCCAAGTCCTGTTTTCTGACTGCATTGCAATAAACTCCTTTATTGATGGTAATATATAATATATTAGTAATAATGTCCCTGATTTCTCTCCTCTTTCCCCATTGTCACTTTACAGCTGTAATATGCAGCAGCATCTGTTCACAGCTTCAAAGAAGACTGTCACAGAAATTTACCATGTATTATGATTTTCAAGAAATTGTTGATTGTCTATGATTTGTTCTTTGGCCATGTGACATTTTAGAATTTAATTATTCAGTTTCTAATTAATTTTTAACCTTTGCTTCAAGCTCCTTTACCGAATATATTTTTATTACATTGTGGTCTATAAATATGTTTTATATTTCTGCATTTCTGCATGTGTTGGCAATGTTTTCATGCCCTAATATTTTACCTATTTCTATGAAGGGCCCATGTACAACTGACAAGTAAGAGTACTCCTATGTAATCCCATTCAATATTCTACAGAGGTTTAAATTATTTAACTTTTCTGATATTGCACTCACATCCTTATTTCATTTTTGTTTAATTTTTGGTTAGTTTTCACTTGATATTTAAGTAAAACTTTCAAATGTTTTTATGATTTGTTCTTTGATTGAACAATTTTTAAGGATTAAATTATTTAATTTCCAATTATTTCTTCAGTGGTCTTTATTGAATTTTTTATTTTTCCATAATATGAATTTACTATTTCCATTTTTCTGTCTACATTTCTGTGAATTTTGCATCTTAAAATATGGTCAATTTCTATGGTGTTCTCTGAAGCTGTGAAATATGTAATCTCTTTTCCATTTTCATTTGACTAATTACCTATGGTCTATTTAATTTTCTTTAAAAATATTTAGTTTTTCTAAAACTCCATAAGAATCTTTAAATTTTTCTTTTTTATTAAATTTTTTTATATCTGTAAGGGGATACATTGAGGTCCCACTATTACAGTTTAATTGTCTATTCTTCCCCTGTAACTCATTTAGTTTTTCCTTTTAACATTTAGATAGTGGCATTTGTTATAGTACACACAAACACACACAAACACACATATGTGTGTTCAGAATTTTTTTGCAAGGCATTGGGGTTAAGTGACTTGCCCAAGGTCACACAGCTAGGTAATTATTAAGTGTCTGATGCTGAATTTGAACGCAGGTCCTCTTGACTACAGGGCCGGTGCTCTATCCACTGTACCACCTAGCTGCCCCATATGTTAAGTATTAATATTAATTCTGTCTATGATAGCTTTCAGTACAATATAGATTTCCCTTTTATCTTTTCTCAGTCAAGTCTATTTTGTTGCTTCTTTGTCTGAGATGATGATTGCTACCTATGTTTTTTTTTAGTTCAGTTGAAGCATAATAGATTTTGCTCCAGATTCTTATTTTAACTTACTATGAATTCCACTCACTTCAAATAAATTTCCAAGAAACAACATATTTTTTGTGCTTTGTTTCTCTTACAATCTATTCTGTTATTTTGTTTTATGAGTGAATCCATTCCATTTATACTTTACATTTTATCAAGTTGCCTCTGTTAATGGCTTTTATGACCCAAAGTAAGTCACTATATTTTCTGGGTCTCAATTTCTTCCTTTTAAAATGATGATAATCAGAATTCCGGACAAGATGGCATAAGGAAGACAGGAACAGTTTTAAAATCTCCTGATCTTCCTCCATATATGAATGAAACAAACCTCTTAACAGAAATCCGATCAATAAAACCCAGAAAGAAAAGCCAGGAGAAAGAAAATCTACCTCAGTATTTGTCTTCTGCAATCACAGGTGAGTCTGGGTGCAGAGGTCCCCCAAATCTGAAGGCTTGATCAGTGGCGGAGCTAGAGCCTGGTCAACTGTGGGCTCAGTCCAACTAGGGAGAAGAGGCACTGGTGTTGGCACTGACCCTCAGGAACTGGCCAGCAGGACTGGAGGAAGAGTTCGGTGAGGTAGAGTGGCAGATGTCATGCCTGGGCTCCTCTGATCAGGAGGAACTTAGAGTCCAGACCTCCATTTCAACTCAAGCCTCTTCCCAGAACAAACACAATTACAGACTACCTCTGCCCCAGGCTAAGGCCAAGCAGCAGAACCACTTCAGCTGTCAATAGGGAGAGTGATCATCTCACCCCAGGGTAAAGCCCACTATTGATCAAAGACAAAAGCATTTAACAGCTTCAATCACTCCCTCCAGGCCAAGGGAGAGGGCCTCAATCAAGGTCACAGACAATCCAGGAAAAAGCAACCAGCTACCCCTACTGGCCAGCTGCAGATATTACACTCAGTGAGCAAACCTAGCACCCTTTACTGGCCAGCTGGAGATATTTTACTCAGTGAGTAAAGCCCCTAGGGATCCCAACATCAAAACTCTGTGAACCAGCCCCTCCCCAACTCAAGGGCTTAGTAAAATGAAGAAAGGAGGGTCCATAGAAAAATTCTTGGAAGGAAAAGACCCTAACTCAGGGAGACCTAGAACCTCTGAGGAGAATATGATCTGGTCTCCAGCACAGAAAGACTTCCTTAAAGAAACAAGGAAGTTTAAAAATCAATTGGAAAATTTGGGAAAAGAAACCCAAGAGAAGATTAACACCTCGCTACAAGAAAACAAATCATTGGAAAATATAATTGGACAAACACAAAATGAGAATAATTCTCTCAGATCCTCAATTGGGCAAATACAAAATGAGAACAATTTTCTCAGATCTTCAACTGGGCAAATGCAGAAAGAAAATAATTCTCTCAAAACCCCACTTGGTCAAATGGAAAGCTCTTTCAAAAGTACAATTGGCCATTTGGAAAATGAGTTGCAAAAGGTAAATAAAGAAAATTCTTCTCTAAAAAAATGGGGTCTGTGGAAACTAATGACTTCATGAGACAGCAAGAACCTGTTAAATAAACCAAAAACATAGAAAAAATAGAAGAAAATGTAAAATACCTCATCAGCAAAACCACTGACCTTGAGAATAGATCAAGAAGAAACAACCTGAGAATATTGAAGAGGGGAAAAAAAAGCCTAGACTTAATATTACAGGATTTAGTGATGGAAATCTGCCCTGATATCATGACACCAGAGGGAAAAATAGTTATTGAAAGAATACATCACTTCCCTGTGGAAAGAGATCCTAAAATGAAAAAAAAAACCAAGGAATGTTGTGGCCAAATTCCAGAATTATCAGATAAAAGAGAAAATCCTGCCAATAGTCAGAAAGAAGCAATTTAGATACTAAGGAGTCACAGTAAGGATTATGCAGGACCTGGCTGCATCAACATTAAAGGATTGAAGGGCCTGGAACAGGATATTGCAAAGAGTAAGGGAGCTTGGAACAGCCAAGAATCCACTATCCAGCAAAGTTGAGCTTTCTCTTTCAGGGGAAAAGATGGAAATTTAATGAAATGGAAGACTTCCAACAATTCCTGATGTAAGACCAGAGCTAAATAGAAAATTCAGACATCAAACAGGAGGTTCAAGAGACACATGAAAAAAATAAAGAAAAAACCCTGCTATCCAATAAGATGGAATTGGTTATATCCTAGCAAGGGAAAAAGAGTCGCATAACTCTTAAGAACTATAAATCTATCAGAGAGAAAATCTTAGCCAGAAATGATGTACACTTGTGACTTATCCATGAGACTGCTACCCAATGAGATGAAACTGGCTATATCCCTACTTAGGAGAAAGATCCTAATAACTCTCAAGAATTGTAACTCTATTAGAGAGAATATACTTAGCCAGAAGTGATGGATACTCACGATTTTCTATGACTCACATATAATGGTTTAAAGACACTTCCACTTTAAAAAGGGGGATATGGGGCATCTAGATAGCACAGTGGATAGAGCACCTGCCCTGGAGTCAGGAGTACCTGAGTTCAAATGCATCATCAGACACTTAATAATTACCTAGCTGTGTGGCCTTGGGCAAGCCACTTAACCCCATTGCCTTGAAAAAAACTTAAAAAAGGGGGGGACAGGAAGGAGACAGGAGGAGGGAAGGGAATGAATAGGGTATATCTCATTACATTGAGAAATACAAAAGACCTATGGTAATAGAGGGGAAGAAGGGAGGAGATCAGAAACACCTTAATCTTCCTCTCATCAGACTTGGCTTAAAGTTAACTTATACACAAACTCAGTTAACTTAAAAAACATCTTACCTTTCAAGTATTAAAAGGGGGAAAGGGGAGGGGGACAGAGACAGGGAGGGGAGAAAAGGGGGAGCTAACAGAAGGAAGGGAAGGGAAAAGGGAAAAAAGAGAAAGAGGAAAGAAAGGGGAGGATTGCATGAAATGATGCTGAGTGAGATGAGCAGAATCAGAAAAACACTGTACACCCTAACAGCAACATGGGGGCAATGATCAACCTTGATGGACTCACTCATTCCATCACTGCAATAATCAGGGACAATTGGGGGCTTCCACAATGGAGAATACCATCTGTATCCAGAGAAAGAACTGTGAGTTTGAACAAAGACCAAGGACTGTTACCTTTAATTTAGAAAAAAACTGATATTTTTTTTGTCTGGTTTTGCTATCTCTTATACTTTATGTTTTTTCCTTAAGGATGTGATTTCTCTCTCATCACATCCAATTTGGATCAATGTATACTGTGGAAACAATGTAAAGACTGGCAAATTGTGTTCTGTGGGGGTGTGAAGGGAAGTAAGATTGGGGAAAAATTGTATGCTAGTATTGATTTTATGAGATGATAATAATTGTAATGATTGTTTTTCAGTGCTTGCTTATTGCTTAGAGCAGACAACCTCATATCCTTGGAAAAGAAGTATGGCAAACATCATCTTTAGTGAAGGAAACAGGATGAACTCAGGTCAATAAATTTGGAAGGACTTGAAAATGTTCTTTAATTGTCCAAAATTCCCTTGCCTGCCCTTTCCTACATTTAAAATTTTCATATCAATAACTCAATCATTCTATTCAATTACAGCATAGACACAGAAAATGCATAGACTAATTTGAGGACAAGGAAAAGCAATATCTGGAAAATCAGGAAAGGTTTTTCATTGGAGGCTACATGAGGGAAGAACCTTAAAGGAAGCTAAGGATTGATTCAAAGATGCATAGGAAGAAAAGTGGCAGGAATCAAGGGAAAGGAGCAGGGGCCTTGGAGAGAACATGGAGACAAAGGCATAAAGATGGGAAATGGCATGCCTACTTGAGAAAACCCTTTTCATCTAGTTTTACTGGGTTATAAACTGCAACAAAAGGTAATCCTAAAAATGTGGTTAGAGGAAAATAGTGAAAAGTTTTGAATGCCAGGCTGAAAAGTGAAATAAACAAAAACAGCAAAACAATATAAATATGATCTAAAGAATTTGATGAAAGTTTTCCAGCAAGAAAGGACTGAAGTCTAATAGAAAATAGAAAATTTACAAGACTAGAGGAATTTGTCAATTTTCTAAGTTCTGAGCATGGAAGTAATGCAGATTTACAGATACTCTGCAGGGAGATGATTGCAAGTGAAAAGCATTGCTACTTAAACATAGTATAATTATGAGCAGTTGGATTACTCTTTGACTCTCTAACTTTCTTCAACAGGGATTAGCTTTTGCAGAATTTGTTTCCCTATATTGTCTAGACTCACTATATTAGGACCTAGTGACTTTACCTTGGGAAGTTTCTTGCTGGATTTAAACCTTATTTATTTGCTGTCTGTGTTTTTATGATGTGTTTTGTCTTAAAAAAAAGACAAGCTAATTTTTATTGCATTTTGAGTGAATATTTTGCTATAAAAGAAGCCATGGTGAGTTGAAGAGGGGAGAGAACAAAGAACCTATGAGACTCATTACATTAGACTTTAATGATGAGCCTATAATAAGCTCTCTCTATAGGCACAAATTGGGTTCATATAAAGAATTACTTCGTATTTGTAAATAGAAAAAGCAGCAAGCCAAACTGAATGTCAGCTTGGTCCTAGAAAAGAATGGAGAAAATATATTTCTTTTTATTCTTTGAAGAGGTAAAGATCTATGAATGTGGAATATTCTATGTCAGCATATCGGTTTGTTTTCCAAACTGCATTTTTGTTTTCTATCTTTGTTATAAGTGATGCATTTCTCTGTATGGGAAAATAAAATGATATAAGAACAAAAAATTACATATATTTGCTTTCATACATATATAATGAGTACATTTTATATATAGAATACATTGGATTTTGAAGCAAAAACGAACCACTAAAATTTTTTGAGCAGGGAAGTAAGAAACCTGGTCAGACCTATACCTTTGGAAAGGAGATTAATTTGGCTGCTGGACAGAGAATGGATTGGAGTAGATAAAGACTGTAAGCAGGGTTGTAATACCCATCAAATGTAAAAGTACTTGGAAAATTATAGATGCCACATAAATATAATATAATAATAGTAACCAAAGAAAGTATAATAAAAGGTAAATTCACTTTCTTACATCTCCTCAATGTTAGATATCTTGAATGATTGAAATTAATATCAAAGCCTCCCTTTGTTTTGCCATATTCTAAAAGAGCAAGAAAGGTAAAAACAGTGGCAGCTAGGTGACACAGTGGATAGAGCACCAACCCTGGAGTCAGGAGGATCTGAGTTCAAATCGGGCCTCAGATATATAATAATTGCCTAGCTGTGAGACCTTGGGCAAGTCACTCTTAACCCCATTGCCTTAAATAAATAAAATTTAAAAAAAAAGAAAGGTTAAAAATAACTCACATTTAGTGCTTGCAAAATACTTTGCTGTATTATCTAATTGCATTTTCACAACAACTGTAGGAAATAGGTAATATAAGAATTATTATATTCATTTTATAGATTAGGAAATGATATTAAGTGACTGGACCATCACAAACTAGTTTATTGACAGAGGTAGTATTGTAATATAACTCAGGTCCTCTGACATGGAATTCTTTTTTTTGTTTGTTTGTTTGTTTTAGTTTTTTGCAAGGCAAATGGGGTTAAGTGGCTTGCCCAAGGCCACACAGCTAGGTAATTATTAAATATCTGAGACTGGATCTGAACCCAGGTACTTCTGACTCCAAGGCTAGTGCTTTATCCACTACACCACCTAGCCACCCCTCTGACATGGAATTCTGAAATAGAATTCAGGCTATTTCTAGTACAGTGTGTGTGTGTGTGTGTGTGTGTGTGTGTGTGTGTGTGTGTGTGTGTGTGTGTTGAGAAGGAGAGAGAGGGAGGGAGAATCTATGTAACATAAATCTACATAAAACAGTATTTAGAATATATTTGTACTTAGTATATATTCATGTAAACACATATGGGAATTGATATATTCAAATTTTTAATGAAAATTGAGCTACTCATTTGGGATAGCATAATGAAGAACTAATTCTGTAAAATCCAAAGTTCATTTTAGGTATGAGAAGCTCACTAATGAACAAAAAAAATAATTCACTTGATAGGCTTTTTTAAATTGATAAATCATTTTTTTCTCAATAGATCCTTTCTATAAGGCACTTACCTCACTGAAAGGAAAAACAAAAACTGTCTCCACACCCCATGGTAACTGAGAAGTGCATTGCTTCTTGTGAGTCACTAATCAGAAGAGATAGAAGGGGGTATAATAGAGAGAGGGTGAGAAGAGAATAAGAGAAAAAGGAAAAAGGAAGAAAAGGAAATGAGGTAGTTGAGTGGAAGAAATAGATCTTCCCCAGATGTAATGTAACAGTTCTCTTCAGGTACCTCAAAGACTGTGAAAGATAAATTAGATTTGTTCTATTTGATCCTAAGGACAGAAGAAGCAAAATGGGGTAGCTGAAATTAAGAAAATGTAGATTAAATGTAAGAATAGAAAACTTGTTTATAATTAGAGTCATCCCAAGGTAAAATAGTCTTTTGTAAAAAAAAAAAAAAAAAGATGATGATCATGATCATGAAATCGGGGAGGTGATGCAATGACAAGCACAAGAATTGGATTTGCTGTCACCAGCCTCATTTTCTCCTCCAGAGTCATCTGGGTCCAGTGGCCAGATATGAATCAGGATGACTGGAGATGGACCAGGAAGCCAAGCAATCAGGGTTAAGTGATTTGCCCAAAGTCACACAGCTAGAAAATGTTAAGTGTCTGAGGCTGGATTTGAATTCCTGTCCTGATTCAAGGCCAGTGCTCTATCCACTGATAGTTTTTCTTCTTTGGAGGTCTTAATGAAAAGAATAGAGGGCCATTTACAGACAAGTAGTTGTTAAGGTTATTTTTTCCAGTATGAATTTGATTAGATAGCTGCTGGGATTCCTTTCAACTCTAGAGTTCTGCAATTCTAAGAAAGATTGAGAGGTGAAGGAGGAATAACTGTGAGCCCTTGTGACTTATTTCTCATATCCTCCTGAGCCAGTGACATAATTATTGATTCTCCTTTGGAGAAAGCAGCCATGTTCTCATCCATCCTAGCTCTACAAAAGTGGCACAGGTGTACTGTGCTCTTCTCAAGGCCAGCTCTTCTAATGGGGCAAAACATAGCTTTTAAGGGTCTTGGTTTCCTTATCAGCACAATAGAGACAATATTTTATTTATATTCTTAATCTCAACAGTGGTCTGGGGAAAACTCTTAGAAAACACCTATGTACTATTACCATTGTGATTGTGATTGTCTATTCCTATTATTTTATTGGTGTGGGGAACTCTCAGTGAAACAATTCTGTCTACCATTGAACATTCAGCAACTGTTTTGAAATTTATAGTCTTAGAAAGTTGACTGAGCAACAAGAGGTTAATTGTGGCCCAGGATTACACAGTCAGTTTAAGTCAAAGGTAAGACTTGAATCCAGTTGTTCTAAGGCTCTGGAGACTCTGTGGTCTGCTCTCTACTCATATTGCCTCTCATTAAAGAAATGTTCATCTTTCTCTTCTTCCTTCTCTTCTTCCACCTCCTCCACCTCCTCCTCCTCCTCCTCCTCCTCCTCCTCCTCCTCATCATCATCATCATCAACATCTATTACCTGGACAGAAGACTTGTAAATGCTATTGTTACAATGAAGACTGGACCATACAGTTGTGTATGACTTCGTGAGAATTCGCCACCCCTACTTGGGAACCAGCTTAAAGGATTTGAGTTACTGATGATGGGTCAATAGTATTGTTTTATTCAGCAAGTCTAAGGCATATGTAACAAAATCCATTTTATATTCTAAGCTCTTTTCACCCAGATGGTTCCCTAAGCTTCCCAAACTGAGCCAGCTTCCATGCCACACATGAGAACCACATCTCTCTTCCCTAAAGCATATCCAATTCTGCTAGAAAACTCAGAGGAGTAAACAGTTTATATTGCAACTTGACACAACCATTTAAAATGAAAAACAAATAATACCATGTCCAATTGAAAACACAGTGACTACAGAAAAAATATGTCTTTGTAGAATCATCCTGGAGAATTAGGAATATGACCAGGATATCATTCTCCTCTGTCCTCGTCTTATTTCTTCTTTGTTTTTATAGGATGTCTGTTATACTAGTAGAGAATCTCTGAATGGTGGTGATTGACCAAAGAAGCCCATCAGAAAACCATAAGCTCATTCATTCATTCATCCATTCATTCACTTCTCTGTCTTCCTGTAGCCAAAAAGCATCCAGCACCTTCATGACCTTATGTTTGATGTTCACTTACCAAGTACATTTAATGCTTTTCTTATAGATAAATAACCTAGGCAATTATTCTTTGTGTTGCCTCCAAAATGATGGAGATATGTTCACTTCTCTAAATTAAGACCTGATTCTTCTTTTCTTTTTTTGTCACCTAAGATCTGTTGTGAACATAATTCACCTTTTCTAGAAAGTCTTACCTAAAAACATTCTGTACCTCACCCTGTCTTCCCACATTGGCAAAGACATCAGTTCCTGCAGAATTTTATTCGTAGCTAATCCACTTATCATGTAATAGTCTATATTACAGCTATGATTGTTACAGTCTTACCATGATACTTCACAATAAGTTCCTTGAGGGAGAGCACCATGTCTTATCTCAACATTAGATCTTTTCGAACACCTAGTACAGGTGTTGCTGCATGTAATAGGTATTTTATAAAATTTGTTATATTATTTTTTAGTATAGAAGTCATCCATTTACTGATTTCAGTTCCAGTGCTGTCTAGCAACATCGAACTGGAAAAGGGTGAAACAGTATAGAGTTTGAAACTGAAATAAAAAATTAAATTAAAGAATAATTAAATTTAAATTTAATTTAAAAAGAAACACACAACCCTGAGTTCTATCATACTTCTCCTGCTCTTGTTAGAGATTTCCCTATGCTTCGAAAGGAAAATGTACCAACTCTATCAAGGTCCTTCTCCTTACTACGTGAGATATCACGTGAGACCTCTCCTACCTCCAATACTTCCAACATACATATACTATCCACAGAAATTTTTGTCTTGAACAAAATTAGTAAGGATCTGGTTATTAAAAGAAATCAATGATCATCCAGTCACTGATAAATCCTTATTTGGAAATTTAGCCTTCTATTTGACTTTCCTGCTACTAACCTTTCTCTCCAAATCCATCTTCCACATAGCCACCAAAGAAATCTTCCCTGAAGCAAAGGTCTGATCATGTCATACATACACACACACACACACCAGTCAATAAGCTCCTGTAGTTCCCTATTATCTACAGGATTAAATGCAAACTCCTCTGCTTGGTATTTAAAGTCTTTTATAAACTGAATTCAAGCCACCTTTGCATCCTTAATATATATTACATACAGTCCCATTCACAGACTCCAAGGTCCAGCCAAAATGACTTTTGGGATTTTCTTTAAACATAGTTTTCCATTTTCCAAGTCTTTGCACAAACTTTCCTCTGTGCTTGAAAAGGGCTCACTTCTTACTTTCATTACTTAAAATCTCTAATTTCCGTCAAGATTCAACTGAAATGCAACCTCATATAAATGAGAACTTTCGGGATTCCCTTTTCTCCCTGCTCCCCAAGCTGTTAGTGCACCCTCTCATAGTAATTTATCATATCTTATTTTTAATTTATGGAACAAAATAAGCATTTCCATAACAGTACAATAAAAAGATGATTATCACACCTGAAACTGAAAATCTACTGTGCCAATGAGCTATTCCTTTCAAATGTACAATGCAATTATGAGGTAAACTTTTCTTTCTTCCCTCCTCCCCTGCCCTAGAGATGACTGCCATTAGACACATATAGATTTTATATATATATATAGAACAATTTATATATATTATATATAATTATAATATATATCTTATTCTATACATACTTCTATTAATCAGTTCTTTTAAAGCAGATCGTGTCTTTCTTCACATGTCCTTTGTAGTTAATTTGGGTGTTTATAATAGAAAAAATAACTTATTTGCTCAAAGTAATTTTTAAAACAATATTGCTGTTACTGCATATAATGTTTTCTTGGTTTTGCTCATTTTGATCTTTGTTAATTCATTCACTTTTCCATTTTAAAAAATCATTGAGCTCATTTCTTATATATAACACAGTAGCATTTCATCATAATCATAAACCTAATATTAATTTGTATTTAATTTTTATACATTTATATGTTACATATTGTCTCTTCTGATAGAATGAAAGCTCTACAAAGGCAGGGATCATTTCATTTTTGTCTTTATAGGCTTGGTGTCTACATCAATGCCTAGTATATAGTAGGAAAATATAAATGGTTGATAATTGATTAATTTTTTTCTCCCTTCTTCAAATTGCTTCTCTGTTTAACCTAATATACCAGTAATTGACATTTTATATCTCATTTCCCACACTGACAATCCTAAATGTTTCTCTCTTCCCTTAATCCCTCAACAATTCTCTCAAACTTCACATTTACAAGAGGTGATTAAGCTACTCA
Organism: Macrotis lagotis; assembly: GCF_037893015.1. Classification (NCBI taxonomy): domain Eukaryota; kingdom Metazoa; phylum Chordata; class Mammalia; order Peramelemorphia; family Peramelidae; genus Macrotis; species Macrotis lagotis. The sequence goes on from NC_133666.1 coordinate 285,508,263, forward strand.
TTTTGATGAGAATATTTGAGGTCTCCAGTACAAGCTGCCTCAATTCTTTTCCTTTGTTTCTCAAAACTCTCATTACTGTCTCTTAATCTATCCCACTTTCCCTTAGGATGTACCTATGAATTGGAAATCTTAATTCTTTTTAAAGTCATTATGCTAACTCACTCCCTTAATCTCAAGTCTTCAAACATTCTCCAGGAACTTGGTTCTAGTATTTCTTTTCTCCCATTTTTTTTCCAGTTACATAGTATAGAAATTATATATTATATATATATATAATATATGAAATTATATATTGCTTTTTTTGTTCAAAATACTTTTATATCACATCATATGTATTGTCATGCTTTTAAAAATTATTCAAATTCATCATTTTCTTTTTAGTTTTTGCAAGACAGTAAGGTTGAGTGACTTGCCCAAGGTCACACAGCTAGATAATTATTTTGTGTCTGAGGCCAAATTTGAACTCAGGTCCTCCTGACTCCAGGGCCAGTGCTCTATTCACGGTGCCACCTAGCTACCCACATTCATCATTTCTTATGACAAAACAATATTTGTTTACCACCATTTGTTTAGCCATTCCCAAATAGATGGGCATCTACTTTGTTTCCAGTTCTTTGGTCATACAAAAGAAAAAAAAAGTATTGGCATAAATATTTTGGTGCACATGCTTTTTTCAGGTCTATCTCTCACCATCTTGGGTTATAAGATCAAACTATTAAACTGCACTCTCAAAAGTTACCAATTATCAAATCTAATGGATTTTTTGGTTATTGTTACTCTCATCCCCCTTGACCTTTCCACATTTTTTAACTCTTAACCAGCCCCTTCACTTTTTACTCCCATGGCTTCCATAATATTTCATTCTCATGATTTTCTTTCTGCTTCCTTTTTTTTGACAACTAGTTGGAGTAGTGGATAGAGCATGGCCTTGGGAGTCAGGACAGTCATTTGAATCCAATCTCTCCAGTTGACACTTACTAGCTATGCGGCCTAAAACAAATCACTTAACCCTGATTGCTTCTCATCCAGGGTCATCTCCAATTGTCCTGATTCCTATCTGGCCTCTGGACACAAATGGTTCTGGAAGAGAAACAGACTAGTGACTTAGAACAACACCCTCTCATTCAGATCCAGTTCATGGCATCACTCCCCTGATGTTATGGTCTTCTTCAAGAATGAAGGACAAACATCGTCCTCATTTAAAATTGTCATATCTTTTATTTTGGATATTCCTTAAAATTCTGTTCTTGGCCCTTTCCTCAATCTACAACATCTCTGGCAATTTTCATTCATTTATATGACTTCAACTATAATTTTTATGATGGTTCCAGTATCTATTTTTCCATCCTTGCCCTTTTTTCTAAGCTCCATCTGGATATTTCACTCAATCTCAATATATCACAAAATTAAGTTTATACCTTTTCTGTTAAAATAGTTCCTCCTTCTGATTTTGCTCTTTCTATGTAGTGTATGCACTTCAATCACTTTGTCTCCTCTTTTGGGGATTTGGGGGTTATCTATTCTCTTTCCCTTATTTCTCACATATAAAAATTTATGTGCTCTCAATTTTTCCTCTGCAAATCTCATGAACAAATTCCTGCCCACTATTTCTGTTTTCACTTCCATCTTCCTAGTGTAAGATATTAAATTATAGCTCTCAATTAGGTAATTTAATAGGTCTTATTGAATCTGCTGTCTCATCACCCCGGCCATGCTAATCAATACCTCAAACTGTTACCAGATTATTTTGCTTTATATACAAAGAGTTGCTCAAAAATCTTCTTGAATTTTGCTAGTAAAATTCAAACTCCATTTTCTTGGCATTCAGAATCATCCATAATCTAATACTACCCAATCCTTGCTATCTCTCCTTAGTTTTTTCTCCTCCATTCAGACTCTCCTCTAGTCATATAAGATTGCTTTCTAACTCTTGAATAATCCCTATGCTTTTTTTACCTCTATGTCTTTGCTAATGTTGCTCCCCATGTCCCGAATATCTTCCTTCCCACTCTCTATCTAGTGGATTCCTAATTGTCCTTTAAAGCTCAACTCAAATTTTACTCCCTTGGTAAAGTCTTTCCTAATTCCCATTATTGGTAACATTTTTCCCTTTGAATACCACAAAACACATTGTTTGGTAAATTTTTAATGTGTTTATTAGGTAATAAATATTACATTGAATAATTGTTTTTTCTTTATTAAACTTTTAGCTTATAAATTCCAAAGTGCTCTTTATTGTGTCTTGACTTTCTGTTCTTCCCAGCATTTTTAGCACAATTCTATACATGTACAGTGCACACAATTTAAAAATTTCCAAAATGGAATGGAATCTACCAACTTATGATTTAGAAAATTTTGTTACCCAGGCTCTGAACTAATCCCCACCCCACCCTACCCCCCACCCCATTAGAGGCACACTCAGAAGTTGGGACTTCAGAGAATGGATAATTGCATTTTCCCCTCAGGGCTCTAGACAGTAGTGGGGGTTATTCTACTTCTATCAGTTTGAGCTCCCATACTGGTGATTGCCCCTCATATCAATCACCAATGATTGTGCTCCATCATAATTTTCTAGTGCTAATCTGTATCTCTATGGTATCATTTAACCAACTGATATCGATATCTTCAGGTTCATCAATAACAAATGAATACAATTCACTTTACAAAAAGACATTTCCTGAAATGGGATAGCAAAATTTGAAATACAATGACATTTCCCCAAATCAGGGTACATTTTCCTTGCTATGATCTTGACCCTGGGGAAAGGTCAAACTTAAGGTGACTATTACAAAAATTCCTCTCAACAAGTTCACAAATGAATGTGCATAGCCTATGAATGAGGCACTCTTCCTACTTAAGAGGATAAAAGATTAAAGGATTAGTTTCTAGGTCAATATACTATAGACTGGATTAAGCAAATGACTCCTCAATTCAGACTCCTTTTTGACCTCAGAAAATGGATTTCTGGTGACTCTTCCTTTCTTCCAAAGCTAACAAGATTGGATCTTGTTCCTCCCCATCTTCAATAATCATTCACTTGAAAGCAGTTAAGAATAGACCAAAAAAAAAAAGATGGAAGAAATAGCAACTTCCCAATAAGGAAAGTAGCACAATGATGATACCTCCTTTTCTATGCAAAGGTGACTTTTTGTCCTTGCTTATCCTGAAGGAAGAGAGAAACTTGGTCTACATGGACACTTGGAGAAAAACTTATTTGTGAGCATAGTGGTGGGGGAAAACCTGTTTGTGAGAATTATCAATTCAGAGTAATCACAGGTCTTATGTGACTTACTATGTCTTCATCAGTACTGAGCTCTGTAGTGAATTAAAAGACCTTTATGAACCATATAGTAAGTGAACAGGAAATAGTAACATAATACCTGTGCATGTTCCGTATTAATGATTCTCACAAACAGGTCCCCCCCAACACTGTGCTCACAAACAAGCTTTTCCTCAAGCATCCATGTAGATTAAGTGCAGATTGTACATGTTCAAAGATCTGACATTCTATTGACCAGTCTCCCATTATACATATCTCATATATACATTCTTAAAATAGTCCTTCAAGGTAGGTGGTGTGGTTATCATTATGGATAACAGAAGTTAATTTATTTGCCAAGATCACATCACTAATCAGAAGCAAATCTGGAATTTGAATTCCGGTTTTCATATTCCAAATCCAATGATCACTATAATATAACTTATAAAGTTTAAACCTTTCTTGAATTACTCTGTTTACACAGTTTTAAAAATTATTGTAAATCATTTATCAATTAAACATGTTTTATGTAAAGCCAGACACAAGGAAAACAAGTGTTGCGCATTTTTTAAAAAGTATATTCATGTTTACAAAACCATCCAATGGAAAGATTTTTTTTTCCTCTTTCCATTTGACATTCAAAATAGGGAAAAGCCATTTCAAAGCTCAGGCAACGCCTTCACTTGGTAAAGATGGTTTCAGAAGGTTTTAAGGCCAAAAGACTGCACCCAATATGGGGATAACTTAACATCTATCATTGAGCTCACCAAGAAACTGAATTTCATCAATCTAAAAGCTCAATTAATTCAAATGGATTTTGCTGGGGTCCTTTAGGGTCATGGGTGGAGCTGAAGTACCTCCCTAATGAATTCCAAATACTGATAAATTATCTCTTCTTGGATTTCTGAAATTATTCTTGATATCAGGTCCTGGAGCAGTTTCAGAGTGATTCTAGAAGCTTCAACTATTGCATATTAAGAAAAAACAAATTTTGCCTTTGCCAGCATAAATTAAGTTTGAATTTCTAAGCTAAAAAGTGAGATAAATAATTTTAACCACATATTTTGGTGATTACAAGGACCTCAATAATGGGGGGAAAAACATAAAATTAGTACCAAATTTCTCACATGTAGACAATTGTAACAATTAGCCCCCTCTACAAACCAGGCATTCAAAGTTTCTTCTCTGCTTTTACTTGGCTAATTATTATAATACTCCTGCAGACCTCTAAAAGTAGAAATGATGTGAAAATGGCTATTTGGCATATGTACACCATGTGTCCTTTTGATCCAACAAAGAATTTCATTTTTTATCTTAACAAGAAGCACAAAAATTACCAATGAACATTTGCTATTGTTTGTAGAAATGACAGTTTAATTTACTACTCAGTCAATAGATTTTGATATTAGTCAGTGAAGTTTTCTGATCTGGAATGTTCTACATTCACTGTCCCCAAATGACTTTTAAGTGACACAATGGGAATGAGGTTAATGCAAGAAAATAACTAAAATATGGCCTAAATTAAAATCATGCTGATAATACTTTTTCATAAATTCTATAACCAAAAGAAGACATTGAAGAGTCTTGAATGATCATCAGGAACATTTGATAATGAAGACTATGGGATTTCATTCTCAATTCATCTTCACTGAAAAGAGTAGAAAAGTAGCCAGTCATACATTCCTGCCACAGAGCTTCTTCCTAAACCTCAAAGCTGCTGAATTTCTTCAGAAGATCAGTCACATCAAATTCACTGGCATCTATCCCTAGGGTTGGAGCAAACTTTATTTTATTCTACAAAAGCCTTCTCTGTAGAGATAGTTGCTTGTTACGTCAGGTAAACTATTTCTAACCGCATTTGGGATTTTTTTTTTGGCAAAGTAGTTTTCCATTTCCTTCTCCACTTATTTTACAGATGAGGAAACTCAGGCAAATGGGGTTAAGTAACTTGCCCAGGGTCACACAGTTAATAAGTGATTGAAGTCAAATTTGAACTCAGGAAGATGAATTTTCCTGAGAACCAACCCCATATGTAGTGCACTGAGTGACCTGGCTTCCCTAAGATACTTCATCACCCTTGGCTTGCCAAATGAGATGGATTAGTCACATACTAGTAATGGAGACATTTTTGCTAGACTAGAAACCAGTTAGTCTTTCAGTTCAACAGGATTCAGAGTCAATTATTTTAGTCTCCCCTTTAAGCTTTTCTGAGGATGTCTTTCTGAGATCTTTTCTCTGTCTACAGAATTTTCCTAGAATAGTTAAAGTAAGTCTTGTTAGTATCAACAAGTCACAGTTTGATAGGAACGCTTCCTTTCCCCATTCAGAAAATTATTTTAACCATCTTTTTTTTTTTTGCACAGAACTTGGAGTAGAAAGGAAGTGAGTTTATATTCCATTTCAGATAATTAATAGCTGTGTGAATCTAAGCCAAATCACTAAGCCTCTCAGTCTCTGTTTCCTCATCTGTAAAATAATAATAGCTAGCATTTGCAGAGCAGCAATTTAATATGTGCTAAGTCAGAATAATAAAACCTAGCTCAAAGATTGTGTGTATGTATTGAATGAGAAAGTATACATAATTTTTACTAACTTTAATGTAATATATAAATGAGTTATTATTACTACTGTCATCCACATATATTCTAACAAATTTGACTAACAATTACAAATCTAATGAATAATTGAATGAAATGAGAAGCATACTTAGCTAAAGAAAGTATTCATTCATGCATCAATCATTTATTATGAACTTAATGTGTGTGAAATGCTTTATTAGTTTGTGTTTAGGTGGCAAAATGGATAGAAGGCTGGATTTGGAGTCTTGAAGACCTGGGTTCAAATCTTGCTTCAGAGTCTTATTATATGTGTAACCTTGGGAAAAGCACTTAACTTTTCTCAGCCTCATTTTCTCTCATCTGTAAAATGGGGATAATCATATCTACTTTCCAGGAGAATCATAAGAATCGAATAAAATAACATATATATAAATAATTATGTTAGACTTAGAGTAGTATGTAAAAATTATATATTATGATATGACTAGAATATTTACTGGCATATCAAAAATAGTTAGAACATAATATCTTTCCTTATAAGTCTTATATATAATTTATGTAAATATGCATGTATATTTATATCTGAACAAGGCTTATATTATCTAGGATAGGATAGAGCATTAACATCAATTAATCAACAAGCATTAATTAAGTGACTATTAAGTTCCAAATCAGGTGCATTGATCAGAGACACAAAAACTCAATGCTAAGACTTCACCAAAAGAATGAAAGCAAGCAAGCATACTTTGCTTTCAAGAAAGAATTTCACAGTACTTGGAGAGTAAATCAAGTAATTCTAAAGAACTGGTGAGTCAAAGAACAAAATTATATTTTTTAAAAGGAAAATATAATCAATGAAAATTACAACAGTGAGACAAGATACTAAACTTATAGAGAGCAACTAAAGCTATTCTGAAGTGGAAATTTTCTATCTCTGAACATTTTTTAAATCATTAGAAAAAACAAATCAATGAAGTGGACACACAATTTAAAAAAGCAGAACAACCATCATTTTTTTCAAAATCTCCAACTAAATAACAAAATAAAATTCTGAAAAATTATAAACAAAACTAATAAAGTTGAAAGTAAAAATTATTGAATTGATAAATGTGAGCTTTTTAAAAAACTAAAAAAATATCTAATTTGGTTTTTTAAGAGAAGGGAAAGCCAAATTGTATAAAAAATGAAAGGAAGCATTCATAATAATTGAAGAGGAAATGAAGGAAAGTATTAGAAATTATTTTGTTCAATCATATGCTAATAGAATTGATGACTTAGAGAAATGGATGAATACTTACAAAAATATAAAAAACTCAGATTAGTAGAAAAAGAAAAAAAAAAGTATTTAAACAACCTAATTTTAGAAAAAGAATATGAATAAGATACAAATAAACTCCAAAGAAAAACCACTGGGATCAGATAGATTTACAAATGAATTGAACCCAACAATTAAAGAATATTAATCTCAGTAATATGTAACTCATTTTCAATTATAGAGGAAAGTGTGTGCTTTCAGTTATTTTTCTATAATATATGATCTTTATATGTAAACAAGAGAGAAACAATGCAGAAAAAAGACCATATGAACTAAGTCACTAATCGATGATTGACACAAAAACTTTAAATAAAATATTAGCAATTAGACAACAATACTTTAGAAAGATTATACACCATGACCAACTTCGATTTATATACTGAATTCAGTATAAATGCAACAGAAAACTATAAATGCAACTAATTAATAATGAAAAAAATACAAATAATAAAAACTACATGTTCATAGCAATAGATGACAAAATCTGGTATTTGGTTTTGATAAAAATTCTAAAAAGTTTAGAAACAAATGGACTTTTCTTTAATATCATAAATAATTCTAATCTATAATCAAGAGTGTCTGATTTTTTCTTTTATAATGATATTTTATTTTATTCTCCAATTGCATGTTATGAAAGTTTTTCAACATTTAACTTGCATATTTATGTGTCACAATTTTTTTACCATCCTCCCTTCACTCCTCCCTCCCCTAAGCAACAATGTAATAAAAAGTGCATATGCATATTTATTTTTTTAGCAAGTTTACATATTAGTAATTTTGTTTATGAGGAATTAGGACTATGGGAAAAAAGAAAGAAAACATGATATAGGAAGGAAAAACATAAAAGAAGTTTTAAAAATGTGGACATTGATTCTATGATTTTTGTTTTTGCTTGTCTTTTTTTTTTATTCCTTTGGATGTGGATGGCATTTTCCATAACAGGTATCCCAGGGTTATTTTAGATCTCTGAACTGCTGAGAAGAGCTTTATCCATCAGACTTTATCAACTCACAATGTTGTTGTTAATGTGTTCAATGTTCTCTTGGATCTGCTCACTTTGAAGTGCAAGTAGATGTAATAGAGAAAAGTTAGTATTTTTTTCCAATAAGATCAGAATTAAAGCAAGGAGGCCCATTATCATTATCAATATTTAAAATATACTTGACCTTTCTAAAAATGTCAAATATAGCAATGACAAAAGAGAATAAATATAGACAAAGATAAAGTTGTTACTTTAGCAGATAATAGAAAGGGGTATACAGTATGTTCAAGGAAGACTAGTACCTTGCTGTCAAGCCCTTTTCAGGACTGCTTTCCATCTTTGATGTCCACCTAAGCCATCTAATTCTCACCTGTAGTTCCAAAATGCTGTAGCATATAGAGCAGCCACCCCCCAGTAAACTGTTTCAGCAGGTGGGTTAAACCAGGTTGGGGTGATCAAAAAAGTCTCAAACTCATCGTTGAGTCATGGGGGGAGTCTACCCCAAGCATGTGAAGTGTTTCACTGGTGGAATGGGTGGTTGAGAACACTTCATTCCAATGGCCATGAAAGTAACTGAAGCGGGTGCTGTGGAGCATTAAGGGCTTGGTTAGACATTGAAGATACCAAGGTCATCCACTGCATCTAGAGCCATCATTATTGCCTTGACTCGTGTCTTGCCACTGGATCATGATGACTTTTTTTTAAATTTATTTTTATTAAAGATATTATTTGAGTATTACAATTTTCCCCCAATCTTGTTCCCTTCCCCCACCCCCACCCCACAGATAGCACTCTGTCAGTCTTTACTTTGTTTCCATGTTGTACCTTGATCCAAACTGGGTGTGATGAGAGAGAAATCATATCCCTAAAGAGAACAGAATTCTCAGAGGTAGCAAGATCAGACAATAAGATATGTTTTTTTTTCTAAATTAAAGGGAATAGTCCTTGTACTTTGTTCAAACTCCACAGCTCCTTATCTGGATACAGATGGTACTCTCCTTTGCAGACAGCCCAAAATTGTTCCCAATTGTTGCACTGATGGAATGAGCAAGTCCTTCCAGGTTGAACATCACTCCCATGTTGCTGTTAGGGTATACAGTGTTTTTCTGGTTCTGCTCATCTCACTCAGCATCAGTTCATGCAAATCCCTCCAGGTTTCCCGGAAATCTCATCCCTCCTGGTTTCTAATAGAACAATAGTGTTCCATGACATACATATACCACAGTTTGCTAAGCCATTCCCCAATTGAAGGACATTTACTGGACTTCCAATTCTTTGCCACCACAAACAGGGCTGCTATAAATATTTTTGTACAAATGATGTTTTTACCCTTTTTCCTCATCTCTTCAGGGTATAGACCCAGTAGTGGTATTGCTGGGTCAAAGGGTATGCACATTTTTGTTGCCCTTTGGGCATAGTTCCAAATAGCTCTCCAGAAGGGTTGGATGAGTTCACAGCTCCACCAACAGTGTAATAGTGTCCCAGATTGCCCACATCCCTTCCAACAATGATCATTATCCTTCCTGGTCATAATGGCCAATCTGAGAGGTGTGAGGTAGTACCTCAGAGAAGCTTTAATTTGCATTTCTCTAATAATTAATGATTTGGAGCATTTTTTTCATATGGCTATGGATTGCTTTGATCTCCTCATCTGTAAATTGCCTTTGCATATCCTTTGACCATTTGTCAATTGGGGAATGGCTTTTTGTTTTAAAAATATGACTCAGTTCTCTGTATATTTTAGAAATGAGTCCTTTGTCAGAATCATTAGTTGTAAAGATTTACTACATTTCTACATTTTATTACATTTCTTTTGATCTTGATTACATTGGTTTTATCTGTGCAAAAGCTTTTTAATTTAATGTAATCGAAATCATCTAATTGGTTTTTGGTGATGTTCTCCAACTCTTCCTTAGTCATAAACTGTTCCCCTTTCCATAGATCTGACAGGTAGACTAGTCCTTAATCTTCTAATTTGCTTAGTATTGTTTTTTATGTCTATGTCCTGTAACCATTTGGATCTTATCTTGGTAAAGGGTGTGAGGTGTTGGTCTAATCTAAGTTTCTTCCATACTAACTTCCAATTATCCCAGCAGTTTTTTATCAAAGAGGGAGTTTTTATCCCAATGGCTGGACTCTTTGGGTTTATCAAACAGCAGATTACTATAATCCTCTCCTGCTTTTATACCTAGTCTATTCCACTGGTCCACCACTCTATTTCTTAGCCAATACCAAACAGTTTTGATGACTGATGCTTTATAATATAATTTTAGATTGGGTAGTGCTAAGCCACCTTTGTTTGCACTTCTTTTCATTAAGCTCCTGGCAATTCTTGACTTTTTTATTTCTCCATATGAATTTACTTACAATTTTTTCTAACTCGTTAAAGTAATTTTTTGAAATTTTGATTGGTAGTTTAGTTTTGGTAGAATTGTCATTTTTATTATATTAGCTCTACCTATCCACGAGCAGTTGATATTTGCCCAGTTATTTAAATCTGATTTATTTGTGTGAGAAGTGTTTTATAATTGTTTTCAAAAAGATTCTGAGTCTGTCTTGGCAAATGGACTCCCAAATATTTTACACTGTCTGAGGTTACTTTGAATGGGATTTCTCTTTCTAGCTCTTCCTGCTGTTTCTTGTTAGACATATATAGAAAAGTTGAGGATTTATGAGGGTTTATTTTATAACCTGCAACTTTGCTAAAATTGCTAATTGTTTCCAGTAGTTTTTTAGATGATTTCTTGGGATTCTCTAGGTAGACCATCATGTCATCTGCGAATACTGAGAGTTTTGTCTCTTCCTTCCCAATTCTAATTCCTTCAATTTCTTTTTTCTTCTCTAAGTGCTGATGCTAACATTTCTAATACAATATTGAATAGTAGTGGTGATAATGGGCACCCTTGTTTCACCCCCCGATCTTATTGGGAATGCCTCTAGCCTCTCCCCATTGAATATAATGCTTGTTGATGGTTTCAGATAGATACTGCTAATTATTTTAAGGAACAGTCCATTTATTCCTACACTCTCTAGTGTTTTTAATAGGAATGGATGCTGTATTTTGTCAAAAGCTTTTTCAGCAACTATTGATATGATCATATGATTTCTGATAGGTTTATTGTTGATATAATCGAGTATACTAACAGTTTTCCTAATATTTAACCAACCCTGCATTCCTGGAATAAATCCTACTTGATCATAATGTATTATCCTAGTGACGACTTGTAGTCATTTTGCTAAGACTTTATTTAGGATCTTTGCATCTATATTCATCAGGGAAATAGGTCTATAATTTTCTTTCTCTGTTTTAACTCTTCCTGGTTTAGGTAACAGTACCATATTGGTTTCATAGAAAGAGTTAGGCAGAGTTCCATCTTTCCCTATTTTTCCAAAGAGTTTATATAGGATTGGAACCAATTGTTCCTTAAATGTTTGGTAGAATTCACTTGTGAATCCATCAGGCCCTGGAGATTTTTTTTTTTTTTAGGGAGTTCAATAATGGCTTGTTGAATTTCTTTTTCTGAGATAGGGTTGTTTAGGTATTTAATCCCTTCTTCATTTAACCTGGGAAACATATTTTTGTAAATATTCATCCATTTCACTTAGATTATCAAATTTATTGGCATAGAGTTGGGCAAAATAATTTCGAATTATTACTTTAATTTCCTCCTCATTGGTGGTGAGTTCACCTTTTTCATTTATAATACTAGCAATTTGGTTTTCTTCTTTCTTTTTTTTAATCAAATTGACCAGAGGTTTATCAATTTTATTGGTTTTTTCATAATACCAACTTTTGGTTTTATTTATTAATTCAATAGTTTTTTGGCTTTCAATTTTATTAATTTCTCCTTTAATTTTTAGAATTTCTAATTTGGTATTTCATTGGAGATTTTTGATTTGTTCTTTCTCTAATTTTTTAGTTGCATGTTTAGTTCATTGATTTCCTCTTTCTCCAATTTATTCACCTAAGCATTTAGAGCTATAATATATCCCCTGAGAGTTGCTTTGAATGAATCCCATAGGTTTTGGTTTGTTGTTTCATTATTATCATTATCTAGGATAAAATGGTTAATTCTTTCTATAATTTGTTTTTTGGTCCACTCATTTTTTAAAATGAGGCTATTCAGTTTCCAATTTGTTCTGGGTCTATATCTCCTTGGCCCAGTATTGCATATGACTTTTATTGCATTGTGATCTGAGAAAGATGTATTCACTATTTCTGCCTTTCTGCAGTTGATCATTAGGTTTTTAGGTCCTAGTACATGGTCAATTTTTGTATAAGTTCCATGTACTGCAGAGAAAAGGGTATATTCCTTTCTATCCCCATTCAGTTTCCTCCATAAGTCTACCATATCTAATTTTTCTATTTACCTCCCTAATTTCTTTCTTGTTTGTTTTATGATTCAATTTATCTAGATCTGATAGCAGGAGGTTGAGGTCTCCCACTAGTAGAGTTTTGCTGTCTATGTCTTCCTGTATTTCTTTCAGCTTCTCCTCTAAGACTTTGGGTGCTGTCCCACTGGGTGCATATATATTCAATATTTAAATGACTTTATTGTCTATGGTACCTTTTAGGAGGATAAAGTTTCCTTCCTTATCTCTTTTAATGCTATCTATTTTTGCTGCTGCTTTGTCTGAGATAAGGATTGCTACCCCTGCTTTTTTTTTACTTCAGCTGAAGCAAAATATATTTTGTTCCAATCTTTTACCTTTACTCTATATGTATCTCTGTGCTTCAAATGAGTTTTTTGTAAGCAGCATATTGTAGGATTCTGGTTTTTAATCCACTCTGCTATTTGCTTACGTTTTAAGGGAGAGTTCATCCCATTCACATTCAAGGTTATGATTACTAATTCTTTATTGCCCTCTGTGCTATCTTCCTTCTGTTCGTATTTGCCCCCTTTCCCCCCTTTTATACATATTCCCCAGTATTTTGTTTTTGAATACCACCCCCTTCAGTGTTTTTGCCCTCCTATATCACAACCTCCCCTTTCTTTCCCTTTTCCCTTTTTTCCCTTCCCTTCCTTTTGTTATTTCCCCTTATTTCCCCCACTCCCCTTCCCTTTCTTTGTCCCCCCTCCCCTTTTCCCCTTTTAATACTTGAATGGTTAGATGTTTTATAAGTTAACTGAGTATATGTAGGTTGACTTTAAGCCAAGTCTGATGAAAAGAAGATTCAGGTGTTTCTCCTCTGTTCCCTTCTTCCCCTCTATTACCATAGGTTTTTTGTACTTCTTAGTGTAATGAGATTTGTCCCATTCAATCCCCTCCCTCCTCCCATCTCTTTCCTGTCCCCCTTTTTAGGGAGGTAGTGTATTTGTTTAGATCATTCTATCTAAGTCATAGAAAATTCTGAGTGTCTGTCCCTTCTGGTTCAGTATATTCTATTGAATAGAGTCAAAATTCCTGAGAGTTATTAGAGTCTTTCTCCCAAGTGGGGTTAAAGCCAGTTATATACCATTAGATAGCAGTCTCATGGATAGGTCATGGATGTCCATCATTTCTGGCTAGGTATATTCTCTCTGTTAGAGTTACATTTCTCAGTATTTATGAGAGTCTCCCCCCCCCCCACCATGCTGGTATATAGCCAGTTTCAATTTACTGGATTGCATTTTTTTTCCTTTTACTACCCCCCCCTTTTTTTTTTACATTTTCATGTGTCTCTTGAACCTCCTGTTTGATGTCCAAATTTTCTGTTTAGCTCTGGTTTTTTCATCAGAAATTTTTGGAATTCTTCCATTTCATCAAATGTCCATCTTTTTCCCTGGAAGAGAAGGCTCAGCTTTGCAGGAAAGTAGATTTTTGGCTGCATTCCAAGCCCCCGTGCTCTTCGAAATATCTCGTTCCAGGCCCTTCGATCCCTTAAAGTTGATGCAGCCAGGTCCTGTGTGATTCTTACTGTGGTTCCTTGATATTTAAATTGTTTCTTTCTGGCTGCTTGCAGGATTTTCTCTCTTATCTGATAGTTCTGGAGTTTGGCCACAACATTCCTTGGTGTTTTCATTTTAGGATCTTTTTCTGGTGGGGATCAATGTACTCTTTCAATAAATACTTTGCCCTCCGATTCCATGATATCAGGGCAGTTTTCAATCACTAGATCCTGTAATATTAAGTCCAGGCTTTTTTTCTCTTCAATGTTTTCAGGAAGTCCTATAATTTTCAGGTTGCCCCTTCTCGATCTATTCTCGAGGTCAGTGGTTTTGTTGATGAGGTATTTTACATTTGCTTCTATTTTTTTCTATTTTTTGATTTTGTTTAACTGACTCTTGCTGTCTCATGGAGTCATTAGTTTCTGTAGACTCCATTCTTTTTTGGGGGGGAGGAGTTTTCTTCATTAACCTTTTGCAACTCCTTTTCCAGTTGGTCAATTCTACTTTTGAAAGACCTTTACATTTGACCAATTGAGGTTTTGAGAGAATTAATTTCTTTTTGCATTTGTTCATTTGAGAATCTGAGAGATTTATTCTCCTTTTGTGTTTGTCCAATTGTACTTTCTAAGGTTTTGTTTTCTTGTTGCAAGGTATTAATTGGCTCTCCCAAATTTTTAAGCTTCTTCCTTATTTCTTCAACGAAGTCTTTCTGTGCTGGTGACCAGATTGTATTCTCCTCAGAGGTTCCAGGTCTCTCTGAGTTGGGGTCTTTCCCTTCCAGGAATTTTTCTATGGATCCACCTTTCTGCTGACCCTTCTTCATTATGCTAAGACCTTGAGTTGGGGGGGAGGGCTGGTTCACCTGGGCTTGGGATCGCCAAAGGCTTTACTGAGTGCAGTTTCTCTGGCTGGCCAGTAGGAGGAGCTGGTTGCTTTCTCTGGAGTGTCTGTGACCTTGGTTGAGAGGCCTTCTCCTTTTGCTTGAGGGAAGGAATTGGAGCTATTGAATTCTTTTGCCTTCAATCAATGGTGGGCTTTACCCTGGCCTGAGGTCATTCCTCAGCTGGGCGGGTTCTTTTGCTCACACACCTGGGCCTGAGGCAGAAGTAGTTTGCAATTGTTTGTTTTGGAGGTGGCATCAGTGCAATGGAGGCAGATTCAGACTTTCTCAGACCCAAGGAGCCCAGCGATGGTGTCTGCAGCTCTCCTGCACCAGACCTCTCCCCGCAGCGCCTTCCCCAAGCTCCAGGGGGACAGCACCAACACCAGCGCCTCTGCTTCCCCGCGGATCCAAGCCCCTTTTGTCCAGCCCCACCGCTGATCCAGCAGGCCCAGCTCTCGGACCCTCAGACTCCCAGTTCCAATTCAGCGGTTAATCTGGTTGATCTGGGGCTGATCCTCCCTCTGAGCCCAGACTCACCTACCAGTACTCAGCCAAGGCTGCTGCGGGAAACAAATCCTGAAGTAGATGTTCCTTCTCCTGGCTTTTCTTTCTGGGTTTTGTGGTTCGGATTTCTTTTAAGAGGTTTGTTTCATGTGATAGATGGGGAAGAGATCAGGAGACTTTAGAACTGTGCCTGTCTTCTCTCCGCCATCTTGGCCGGAAGTAACCTTCTCATGATGACTTTGGAAGCAAGTGTGAAACCTATGACTTCATGGAACTTGATCTCACTTAAATTAAATTTATATGCTTCAAAAGACATCAATCATACCAATTTACCATTCCTAACTCAAATTCCAGTGGTGACAGACAAGTGACCAAGTAGTGGGTACAGATACACTGAGAGCTGCAGTCAGAACTCTACACACAGGTGACCCAGGCCATAGGGTTGTTTCCCCATTGAAAGCAGTAGTGGGATTTGGCAGTCCCCTGAGTAACTGAGTGACCTTTCCAGGGATTATACTACTCATCTTCTGATGTGAAGAATGGGCTAGAAAAGGTGTCCTAAAAATTTTGTACCTTCCTAATCCTGGATGATTTTGACAGGTGGAGATTTCTTAGTACAGTAGAGACACAAAGAACTCTTTAAAAAAACTTCTTCAAAGAAGAATGTATGCATATTCATAGACAACACAATTCAATAAAATTAAAAGAAGAACAGCTCTTGTTGCAAGACAACTCAGTAGGTATCACATCCAGATAGCAGCCCAGAATGAAACAAGGCTGGCAAATGAAGACCAGCTGACTGAAGTCAGGACTGGATACATGTTTTTGGGGAGTGACCACAGTGAAGGGGAAAGCTGTGAAGCTGGGGTAGGTTTTGCAATGAAAACTAGTCTAATCAACAAGCTTCAATGCCTAGCAAAAGGAGTGAACCACAGGCTCATAATATGAGATTGCTGCTTCCAGGAAAATGCCACCACCATCAGTGCCTATGCTCCTACCATGACAGACCCTAGTGAAGTCAAAGAAAAAAATTTTGAAGACCTGGAGACCCTTATCATCAATGTACCAAAAGAAGATAATTTTATTATTCTGGGTGACTTTAATGCTAGAGTAGGCTCAGATTACCAGACATGACAGAGAGTCCATGGGAAGAATGGAATTAGAAACAGCAGCAGCAATGGTCACCACCTGCAAACAGAAAATCAAGCATGTCAACATTCCTTCCACTCTGGTCATGGCTCATGGCCTTTCAAATAGAAGAATTTAACATCAGTCTGGCAGTTGGATCTAGATTCCATGCTCAGTCTCAGTGGAAACATTTGACAACAAGGTTGAAAACATCATGCAAAAAGCATGGGAGCAAAGACACAGCCTTGTTTCACTTCACCGGTGACTGGGAAATTGTGAGAACACTATTCACTATTCATTATGTGGCCAAGTGTGTCATCATAAAATTGGCATACAGTACTTATGAACTCCTCCCAGCAATCATTTTTGTCATAATTTTCCATAAGCCCTCAAAAAGTAACAAAATCAAAGGCCTTGGTCAGATCTACAAACATCCTATTCTTGGAATTTTTCTGGATTTGAGCAGCAATGAATGTTCCTCAATTTTTTCTGAAGTCACACTGGCTCTCTGGTAGGCAACCATCTTCCAGGTGAAGGATCAATTTATTAAGGAGGACTCTGTCAAGAAACTTGCCAATAATGACTAAAAGAGAAAAACATCCCTATGATTGTCACTGGAAAATCTATTCTCTTTACCTTTATATAGAAGAATGATGGAGACATCCTTAAACTCGTGGGGATAACTTCTTCATGTCATATAACCTGGAAAATTTCAATCATTATTTTTATGAGAGTTGTACACCCTACCTTATAAATCTCAGATGCAACAGAATCAGAACCAGGTGCTTCATCACATGAAAGGAGCTAATTCCATTCAAATCCTCTTCTTCACTTGGAATTTCATCTAGGGATGGATTGATTTCAACTTGAATAAATGGTCAATGGCTTCCATATGATTGATAAACAGTCTGTTCAGAATACTATGAAAGAGGTCAATCCATCTCTCTAAAATCATGGCTCTCTCACTAATCAATATAGCTCCATCAGCACTGAGCAGTTAAGGTACACTCTATGTCTTTGATCCATAAATAGCCTTCAGGTCATTATAAAAGCACTTTGGATTGTTACTATCAACATAAAACTGAATATCATCTGCCTTTCTCCTGAGCCAAGAATCCTGCATCTTTCTAAGCTTCACTTGTCCTTTACTTTTGATAGAATCAAATGCTGACTTCTTAGAAAGGGATCAACTATTCTTCTGGTAAACCCTGTTGGATTCTTGTCTTTCATTTAGTGGCTTCTGTTATCTCCATCACTTTCATCAAACCAATCTTGATATTTATTAGTATTCTGACTCAGATGAGCAAAGGCCATGCTATATACCAAATCCCTGAAAGCTGCCCAACTCCTTTTCTGCTCTTCTTTGCCAATTATATTTGGCTCAACTTTCTCTCCAAGTTAGCAACAGAATGTTTCCATTCAGAGGAGTATTCTAATATCTTGACACTATTTCTTCTTATAGTCATTTTGCATTGGTGTTACTGCTTCAGTTGAATGTGAATATTTAGCTTGCAGGGGATGAGTCTGTGATCAGTCCAGCACTCTGTACCACACATTGTCTTTGTCACTCTCACATCCTGTCTATCTCTTTTCCTTACAATCACACAGTCTATAAGATGTAAATATATGATTTGAGGGTGCATGCAGGAAATTTTATTGCCTTTGGGTAAATGGAAGACAGTGGTCATGATGAAATCATGAGATACACATGTCTTCAGTAGAAAGTGATCATTGCTGTCTCTGTTTTCAATTCCTTTCCTCCCTGTCATGGCTAGTAATCTGAGCCTACTCTAGTATTAAAGTCACCTAAAATTATAAGTTTGTCCTCTTTTTCACATTGATGATGAGGGTCTCCAAGACTTCATAATTTTTTTAACCTCATCGGGGGAAAGCATGGGCACTGATGATGGTAGCATGATGTTTTCCTATAAGTGGCCATCACATTGTCATATGTCTATTGTTCTCTTATTTTGGTAGAAATACAGCTGGTCAATTAGATTAGTTCTGATTGCAAAACCTACCCCAACTTCATGGCACGCAACCTTTCATGGTATTCACTTCAGAAAAACATGCATCCAGCTCCAACATCAGTAAGCTGGCCTTCATTTGCCAACCTTGTCTTACTCAGGGCTGCTGTTTGGATGCTATACCTGCTGAGTTCTCTTGCAACAAGAGCTATTGATCTTTCAGGTCTATTGGATCTTGTGTTGTCTATGATTATGTGCACATACCATGTACTGATGGTTCATGGAATCTTTTTTTAAGAAGTTTTTGTACATTTTTTTTGTTTTGACCCCAAAATGGGTTCTTCACCAGCTGCAGTAATCAAGTCAGGTGTGGATAAACACCTTTTCTAGCCCTTCCTCATGCCAGAAGATCAGTAGTTTGATCATTAAAAGGCTGCTCAAACACCCAGGGGGCTGCTGAATCCTACAGCTGCTTCCACTGATGAGATGATCCTATGGCCTGGGCCACCTGTATACAGGATTGTGACTACAGCTCCCACTGTATCCACACCTACTGCTTTGTCAATTGCCTGTCACCACAGGACTTTGACATAGATAAATATGTTAAATGCTATGGGTGATGCCTATTGCTTTCTGCATAAATTGGACTTATGTGAGGCAGTTACACAAAATCACCAACATCACTCTGTCTTCCAAAGTCACTGTGGTCCAGTGGCAAGATAGAGTTAAAACAAGATTATCTAGTGATGCCTTTAGAGGCAGTGGATGACCTTGGCATCTTCAATGTCTTATAATCTCTAAGTGCTCCACAGCACCTGTTTTAGCTGCTTCCATGGCTATTAGAATGAATTGTTCTCCTTTGCCCATTCCATACACCCCCCCCCCAACTCACCAAGGGACTTGAGAGGTCCTCAGTTACCCTCAATCTGGTTTAGCACTCCTGCCAAAATGGTTTGCCAGTGTGTTTCCACTGTTCATGCTATAGCTTTGTGGAGTCACATGTGAGCATTAGGTGGCTCAGGTGTAAAACAAAGGTGCAAAGAAGTCCTGAAAAGGGTTTGTCAGCCCTCAACCAGAGGTACCAGTCATCCCTGAACACATTCTATACCATTACCTAATGACTAAGAGAGAAGTACTTCTACCTAAGATATATATAAGATATAAATGGGCAGGGAACATAAACAAGCAGTTTTCAAAGGAATAAATCCAAGCTGTCAAAAATCATTTAAAAATGCTCAAAATTACTAATAATTAGACAAGCCTACATAAAAGCATCTCTGACATTCCGTATCATGTCCATCTTACTAAGTGCTAAGCACTCTGCTAAGCACTTCACAATTATTATATTGTTTGATTCTCACAGCCTGGAAGGTAAATGCTTTTATTGGTGCTATTTTACATAAAGGAAACTGAAGCAAATCATGGCCAAATGACTTGTGTAGGATCACATAACTAAGTGTATGAGATTAACTCTGAACTCAAGTTTTCCTGACTCTTAATTCAGCACTCTATACACTCTGACATTTAGCTGCCCTTGTTTTCAACATAAAGTTGAAGGTTTAAAGAAGCAAATAAAAGAAGAAAATGAAAGAATGGAAAAGAAAATAACCCCTCTCCCAAATCACTGTATGTAAAAACATACACACACATCTAAAAAGATATGTCATATACTTAAACAAATAAGAGGTATGAATTAGATGAACACAAAAAAGGATTTGAAGCAGTAGAAAAAGTACTGGATCTGGAGTCAGAAGGACCAGAGTTCAAATCTGGATTCAGACACTTCCTAGCTGTGTGAACCTGGGCAAGTCACTTAATCTTGATTACCTCGGTTTTCTCACCTCTAAAGGAAGGAAATGGCAAACTGCTCCAACATCTTTACCAAGAGAACCCCAAATGTAGTCACAAAGAGTCAGACACAACTGAAATGACTGAATAATAACAAAAAAGGACTTGAAATAAAGGAGAATTTATTATTTGTAATTTCAATAGAGACAGTCAAGGAAACAATATTAAAATTAAAGGAACTACAAGCAAAAACTATTATCAATATTAAATATATATGTATCCAATGGTATTACAATGAGATTAATATGGGAAATCTAATTGAATTGAAAAAAGATATAAATAATAGCACAGTAATAAGAGACTTTAGGATTACTTTATAGGAGTCAAATGAATCTAATAGAAATAGAAACAAAAGGGAAATATATAACAACAAACTATTGGAAGATTTAGTTTTAAAGGAAATACGGTATCTTCTGAAAGAAAACATTTCTAGAATATAAATCTTTCTCAAAACAGCATCATACCTTTACAAAAATAGATCATATGCTACAGCACATAGAAATTAAATGGTAAATGGTAAATTAAATGGTAAGAATCAAACTATAAAGAGTCTATATAGACCATAATGCAATTACAGTAGTGGCTAATTCGTGTTAAAGAACGAGACTTGACTTAAATTTAACAAATTTAATACATTCTGCATGGATAGGTCCATCCTGAAGTCATAGGACAAATCCTATAAACAATAAGTATATTTAAGAGAATGATAATGAAGAAAGAAGACAGTAGCATTTCTAAAACATTACTAAAGAACTCATTATGGGAAAACTTAAATTCCTGAGAACATAGATAAACATAATATTAAAAAGGTTTAATTAACAGAATGTTTAATTTAAAAATTAGAAAATAAACAAGTAAACAAAATTAAAATAAGAACAAAAGGAAAAAATTGAAAAATATAGGTAAAATAAATAATTAGAAAACAAAATGATGATATTAACAAAACTAATAGCTGATCTTTTGAAAAAGCTAATAAAAGAGATAACAAAAAAACTCAAGAAAATTATTGGAAAGAGATAGCATAACAGAAAATTCTACGGAAATTATCAAAAGATCTTATAGTTATATGTAAGTTAAAATAAGAATGTGAAAGATATTGAAGATTTTCTACAAAAATATAAAATTGCACAATTAAAAGAACACCAAATAGATCTTAAACAACTTGATTCTAGAAAAGGAAATTAAATTTACTATAATGGAATTTTCAAAGGGTAGAAGAAGTCTTGGTACAAATAGAATTCTATCAAACTTTTAATTAATTATCATTAATTATACTACACAAATTATTCACGTAAATAAGGGAAAACCTCTACTCAACTCATTTTATGATTATCTATGTACATATATATATATGTTTATATATTCTATTACCTTTACAAGGGAAGAATAAAATAAAGAAAAAGATTAAATACTGCAATCATTAATATTTTATATCAAAATATTAATACCCATAAAAATAATAGAAAAAAACAATAATAAAACACAAAACAGCCCATAAAACATTCAGAATAACATGATAATTAAGCTTGTAATAGGGATACAAAGATGATTTAAATTATTAAAACACAATATAATTAAATATATTAATAAAAAGCATTCCAATCTACCTGACTATACAGATAGTTGGAGAAAAAGTCTTTGAAAAATGTAAATGCCCAGTTATGCTAAAATTGAATAAAACATAGGCATAGAGAAGTTTTTTTAAACATGATGAAAAAATTTCTCTAAAATCAAAACCTACCATTATATCCAATCTTCAACTATTAGAAAATATTACGATTAATATAAGAATAAAATGAGGATGCTCCTTTTCCCCCACTGTCATTTGATAATGCTCAAGATATATTTCCAAAAGCAATAAGACAAGAGAAATAAAGACTTAAAGATGGCCAAAGACTTGATAAAATCATCATTATTTGTTGATCTACTCAATTTAGGACATTCTAGAAATCAATCAATAAACTAACTGAGATAATTAATTGCTTCAATAAAGGAGCAGGGAACAAAATGAACTGACAAAATCAATAGCACTAATAAAAATCTAGAAGAAAATAATAGGCATCCCATTCAAATTAACTAAAAATAATATGTAAAACACCTGTGATTCAATCTCAGATTCATGACCTATATGCCTACAATTATAAAACACTCTATAAAGAAATACAGAAGACTTAAGAAATCAGAAACTATTCTTTACTTTGACTGCATTGTTTCAATATAGTAAAAAGGACAAAAACTATTTAAATTAATTTATAGATTTAGTACTATGTCAATCAAACTATCAAGGGGATGCTTTATAGAGTTAGACAAAATAACAACTAAATTTAGTTTAGTATGGAGCCAGACCCCTCATATGGAATTGCTCTTGGTAAAGGAGCGTCTTTTTCTATCTCTCCCTCTACATCCCTCATTGACTGTATTATTGGTAAGACTCTAGTTTGGATCAGAGGGACTGGAGCTGAAGGAAAAAACACATCCAGTCAGGATCAGAGTAACAAAATAAGGTTTAATGAATGCAAAAAATCAATCAAGGAGGGAAGTGGGATCAAGAAACCTGGTTCCCTTTCTTCAAAAACAGAGATGCTAGAAATGGATTCAAGCAAGCATTCCCAGCCATTTCCATGACAGCACCTTCACCTCATCTGGAATGGAAGCGATTCTGGGCTCTGATTATGAGCTTCATTTTATCTTACTTTGCTAAAACTCACCTTACTTCATCTGTGCTAAAAACAATAATAAAAACCAATCATTCCATTCCTAATAAAGATATAACAACCATTTTGCTCTAGGATTCTAATAATCATTCATTCTGACTTCTTTATGAAAATATTTCCTCCCTGTCAAAAATTAGATTTAGTTAAATATCTTGTTCCATATATATGTTGTCATCCCTTAATAAAATATAAAATCTCTGAGAACCACATAGCTATCCCTTAGAAAGCACCTAATAAATACTTTTTCATTCATGTATTCACTGGGAGAATCAAAAGATTAAAACAAAAAAAAAAACCTCACGGGAAAATATTTTTAAAGTAGGAACAAAGAGAGAATAGCACTTTCAAATCTGAAATAATAATATTAAAACAATAATCACCAAATCTATTTGATACTAGTTAAAAAACAGAAAAGAAGATAAGTAGAGCAGGCTAGATAAGGAAGAATAATAATATGAATGACCTAATATATAATAGATTAAGAACATAAATTACTTGGAGAAAGAACTGTACACTTGATAACATGGGAAAAGGAGAAAGCAGTTTGCCAAAAATTAGATTTAGATTAACATCCTGTGCCATACACTCCAATAATCACAAAACAATTGCATGACTTGGATATAAAAAATTTTAACTTGAAAAAATTAGGAGCAAACCAAATTAGGTAATTTTTACTACTAAGACCAGAAGAGCTCAAGGGATAGAGGCACTCATAAAAGATAAAAGCAGATAATTTTGATTACATGACATTTAAAAGTTTTTCCACAAATAAAATTAATACTACTAAGATTTGGGTTTTTTTTTGGGGGGGGAGCACTTTTTGCATAAAATTTCTCTGATGAAGGACTATTATTCAGGCAACTAGAATAATCATATAAAAGTAAAAAAGAATGGATGATGGTTAAAGGATATGAACAAACAATTCTAATAAACTGTTAACAACTATATAAAATATTTCCCCAAATCACCAAATGAGAAATATAAATCAGAACAACATTGACATTTCATCTCACACCCAAGAAACAGGTCAATATAAAAAACATGGGGAAATGGGAAATACTGGAGAAAGACAGCCACACTACATTACTGTGGGTGGTGCCATGAATTTGTCCAACCATTCTGAAAAGCAATTTGGAATTCCATTATGAAAGTGATAAAAATGTCTATATCTTTTGACTCAAAGATTTCAGTTCTAGGCACATACCTAAAGGAAGTGAATGAAAAGAAAATATTCTCTAAAATACTTATAACAGCACTTTTTGTCATCATAAAGAATTGGAACCAAATCAGTTGTCCAACAATTAGGGAAAAGCTATGTAAATTATAGTACATAAATGTAAAGTAATATTACTGAACTATGAGAAAAGATGAATTCCCTGAAAAGAGAAGCATAGGAAGACATAAAAACTGATATAAAACCTAGTAAGTAAAGCCAGTAACACAATACACACAATTACTTCAATAGGGTAACTGTAAAGAACAACAACCAATTAACTTAAACTGAGTTCTGTGAAATTATTACTGAGGGAAAGACTATAAAAAAGAGAAAAGCAACATTTGGTGGAAAGTGGAGGCAGGGTGAGGAAGTGGACATAAAATAATATGTAAGTGAAGGAGACTGGGAAGTAAACTAGAGAAGGAGTAAAAGAAATATTAAATGGTAGTATCATAGAAGACAAGGGAGGAGGAGAATATCAGAAAGAAAGGAATGATCAGTATCATTAAATACTATAGAAAGTATAGAGAGGATGAGGGCTGAGAAAGGGAATTGCTAAAATAGAAGCAGGGACTGTGGTCCTACCATGGTGCCTTGTTTAACCAATACTCATTGAATGGAATTAATTGATTTCACAAATAATTTTATTTTAATTAAAACAACTTAAAGAGTACAGACATGTATAGTATGAATAGAAACTAGATTTGAAAGATTGAGCAGGTATGGAGGAAAGAAAGGCATTAATGGTTTGATGGTGAAGTTCAAGGAAGAAATAACATAACTTGAGATGGGAGTAGGATCATGGGGCAGCTTGAGGTTAGTTATTTTTGGTTTTGTTCAGGGAAGGGAAGACCTGAGCATGTTTGGAGAACAACAGGAAGGGAAAAAGGAGAGAGAGAAAAAGATTGAAGATGCATAAAAGAGAGGAAGTGATTGACAGATCAAGGCTTTGAAATGAGAAGGGATGGGACAAAAGCATAGGTTAGTGTTAGCAGTGAGGAGGACCACCTCTTTCAGACAGAAGAGGAGGAGGAAAGGGCAGTTAAGAATATGGGCTTTGAATGGTAAAGCAGTTTAGGAGATTCCAAATGTCCTTAATATTTTCACTACAATAAGAGGTCAAGTCATCTGCCACCATACTTCATCTTATTCTGTCTTTTCTCCCTGGAGGTCATTTGTTCTCATGAGCTTCAAGATTCTCTTGGAAACTCCATTTTAAGAAGGACCCAGTGCTGTCATCCATCAGTCATTCCATCCATCCAATTATTCATTATTTTTTTCTTCATGACTGTTAATATCTCATGCTATATACTTCAAGAAGCACAAAACAAATGCATGACTTGAATATAAAAAAAATTCATCTTTAAAAAAAAATCAGAAAATCCAACAAATCAGGTAATTTACACTACTAAGACTTCATTATTATTTCCTGCCCTCTCTATCTTCCCCATTTCCCCTTATTTCCCAGTTCTCTTTTAAAAGCATGATCTTCCTTCATTAGGAAGTTAAGTTCCTTACAGTCAGGAACTATCTCTTTTTGCTTTGTTTTTGTATCCCCAGAACTTAGGGTAGTCCCTGGCATGTACATAAATATTCTAATGAATGTATGTTGACTTGTTGATCTGGTGAGCAGAAATTGGGGAGGATAGAAATTGTTGGAGATGAGGGCAGAACAGAAAGGCTTGGAATAGTTCTTAAAAGATATACAGTCATTAATTGAAAAGATTGAAAGATATAGTCATTAATAGATGACTATAAGAGTTTGCTGCAAACACCTCTCCTTTGTTGAAGTAAGGAACAATGCAGATAAAGCATTGAACATGGTAGACTCAGTTGATTAGTTTTATTGAATTGCTCTCTTTTTTTCTCCTTTTTTAAAAAAAATTTGTTATAAGGGATGGCTCTTGAACAGAGAAGGCAAAGGGAAATATTGGAAAGGAAGGTGAGATCTTAAAAAAAGGGGGGGGGCCAGCAATGAAAGTTTTAAAGAAAAGGATTGTTGTGCAGAGCAGTGAAGTTTGGCCCAAACTGGGATTTCAATGAAAAAGGGATCTCCTGATAAGAAAACTCCCTATAGCAATGCAACCTGCTCAGTAATTTATAATCTTAAAAAGTTGCTCCTGAAAAGTGACTGGCTAATGAGAACAAAGGTCTGCTTAAATCCAAAAAAGTTTACTGTTGTAGTGGACACTTACTAGTTTTGTAGTCTCAGAGAAATCACTTAACCTCTTTCTGCCTCAGTTTTCCCAACAACAAAGTGAGAATAACACCAAATTTATAAGGAACAAATGAAATAATATTCAGATAGCATAGTGTGTGAAACATAATAGGTAATTAATAAATGTCATTTCCTTCTTTGCTTGGTTGTTATTCATTGCTCCACACTGTCTTAAAGTTGGGTAGCATAAATATGGGGCAAAACAAGTTGGTATTTTTCCCTTCTTTCCTCCAACAAAATCCATCAGCTCTTAGAAGTAAAGAGGGCAAATGGAGAGGGCAAATTAACACATGTTTAAAGAGACAAAGCATTCATGGTGGAAGGGAAGTCATTCTAATGTCTGGCTACTTACTGAGTGAAGGCTAAGGAATAAGAGATATGAAACTAGCATTTTCCCCCCTTTGGGTTTTATTTGCCATCAGGAAACTCCTGGTAGGATGTCTTAGCACCTCATTTGCACTTTTTACTGAGTCCCTCTAGGGCCATCAGCTGCAGAAGAAGAGATTTTACAGATTCCCCCCACCCTCCCCAAAACATCAATCGACCACAGGAATTCCGTTTTATTCACTACTCTTGAATACTTAATTAGGGACAAATTTAATGTGTTTATGAAATAGGGCTCGATTCTCAAACACTCTTATCCCCATCCCCTCCTTCCCCCCCCTTCCCTGCCAGGCCTCCACCTTGAGGCAAACCACAAAGACTTACACAACTCACTTGAAGCAGAAAGGCTGAAGATAACCTGGGTGTCTGAGACCTGAGAGGAGAGGAACAAAGGAGAGAAGCTAGTTATTGTCCTGAGCAAAACGGGGATGATTTGGATGCCTCTTCAAAGCCATTTGGGCTGGAAACCTCAAGAGATCAGATTTCCTGACCAAACCTGAAGCATTTCCTGGTCTGAGCTGGCCTTGAAATGCCAGAAGCTCCCTGCATCTGATGGTATTTTGGTATTTCCACTTCCAGCAATTAGCGGTGTAGAAAAGCCCCAAAGGGGGAGAAAAAAGAGAGGAGATTCTCATTCTCTTTCTCTCTTTCTATCTGTCTCTCTCCCCTCTCTCCTGTCAGCTTCTCTCTCTCTCTCTGCCTCTATTCCTTCTCTCTCTGTGTGTCTCTATCTTTGCCTGCCTCTTTTCGGGGGGGTGGGGGGTGGGGGTGGGTTGGAACCCTCCAAAAACCAAAAAAGTAAAGTGAAGAGGATCTCAGAGGAGAAACAGCTCTTGCTTCCATCAGGCCAAAACTATATTTTTATTCAATTTGTTTTGTGTTTCTCATGCTGAGTTTTACTTTTCTGGCTATCTGGGACACAGGAAGTGAGCTTTTGCCTTTATTTTAAGTGAGAAAAAGACAGCTCTCAAAAGAGACAACTGAGTTCACTAGTGGGTGATCCAAATGGGAAGTGGAGGGCTTCTCCACTTCCGGAGGTTAGTGCGTGGAGGGAAGGCAAGCAGGCATGTCTACTGGAGAGGAGGGAATTTATGAAGTGACCAGGTCATCAAAAAAAATCACAAGTCGCTCAGGATTCATTGAAGTAGTTGTGTAAGGACCAGGTTTCAACAGCTGAGGTAGGGTGATACTTTGTAATCAGAGAAGCTATTACAGGGGGGACCGGGTAGAGTAAAACCAAAAATAATCACTGCAGGATCTGATGGAGGCAAATACTTCAGAGCTGTGTTACCCACACAGAGATTAGAGGCTGTAAGGACATTAGGGGAACAGAGCCCTTTAAAGGGGCTGATCACTAGTAGAAGCCCCAGTGATAAGATTCTAGATGAGGTTAACCCAAAATCCAAGGACTTTGGGAAAATATCAAAGAACTAGCTTCAGATAGCTACCGCAGTATAATTAGTCCAATGCATTCCATGCATCTGGCAAGGCCAATCATGCTCCAAAACAAAATGAGGCTTTGAAAAGACTCCTGGATGTGGAGTCAGAGTCCCCAGGTCCAAAGACCAAGTCACTGACTATCTGCATAATCCTAGCCTGGTTTTTTAACTTTTCTGGGTCTGAATTTCCTCATCTAGGCAAATCACATATCACTTCTCTTTGCCTCAGTTTCCTCAGATGGTGCAGCAGATAAAAAAGCTGGGTCTGGAGTTAGGAAAATCTGAGTTCAAATCTAAACTCAGATACTTACTGTGTGACCCTGAGCACATCACTTACTTAACCTCTTCCTGCCTCAGCTTCCTTAAGTGTAACCCTTAGTCTCTCAGGGTTGTCAGGAGAATTAAATAAAATACCTTTCACAAAGTACTTAGTACAATATTAATAAATATATGATAAATGAATAAACAAATAAATGAATAAATGCCCATTTCCTTCCTTCTTCATCTGTAAAATGTGAGGACTGAACTAGATGACCCAAGTTCCCTTCCAAATCTAAATCTAGCCTATGACAGTGTCATTGATTTCAAAATTTAATATGACAGATTTTAAATTTCCTGCTGAAATTTTTTCCCTTCTTATTTTAATTTTCCATCTTAAATTTCCTTCCTTCTTTTCCTTCTTAAAGGCTGAGAGTTCTAGTCATTGCTCCATCATTTTGATTTGGTTGAAAATCTCTGATCTCCCTAAAGAGAACTCCAATTTAGATCCTTCCCTACTTCAGCTTTTCTGAAGTTCATCTTCACTCACTCACAAACCAAACTGGACAGTGCTCCAGCAAGTCAGGTGATTTTTTGAGTATCCTTGTTGGAAACTGAATGAAATCACTGTTTTATTAAAATAATATTAGTATTAATAAGAATAAGAATAAAGAACCTAGATTGTCCTATGTTATGCCCTTGAAGGACAAATGTTCAACAAAATTAAGCTGAGATAATGGACCTAGATCATGGGGAGACCATATATCCTTTCTCACAGTCTAACAATGTTAAACTTCTTTTGTTAGGTTTCTTAGAGGAGTTTAGCATTAGAATTTGAATTTGAGCCAAAATCCAGAGATGTTTGAAAGAGAGACACTTCACAGCAGACTTCAGGTAGGATGGGCAGGAATAGCAAAGTGATAGCTTTTAGTTGCCTTTTTGTCCAAGTCCCCAATAAGACTTACAATACAGCAACAACAAGCAGTTACGGATGAACTATATAATAGACTGAAGATAAAAATCACATATACCAGCTGATTGAAAGATGAGGCAGGTCTCCAAAGGTTTGTTTTGTTTTGTCATGAACAGAAAATTACCAGGTTGCATCCAGTGCTATACCTCCTTACATTTGATTCAAGGGGAAAGTTCAGCAATTCATTCTCCTTCTCTCCTCATGTCTCTGTCCTCCCCACCTTTTTTGACTTAGCTGAAGTAGGTTTGTTGTGACAAGCCAAGATTTCCATAATTATTTCACTCAGAACTACAGTATGTTCCCTAGTGTTGGTTCAATGTCTATTTGTTCTGATGGAAGAAGTCACACTGTTTAAGTTAACTAACTCCTTGAGTTCCACTGAGAGCAACTGAGAATCAAGAGCTCTGAGTTCTATTCCTGACTCTTCCAGAAACTAGATGTATGAACTTGACAAGTTACTTTTCCATTAAGAGTCTTAGTTTCCTCATCTTTAAAAGGTAAGTTTTGGACTGGATGATTTTTAAGGTCCTTCTCAGCTCCAGTTTTCTTTCTGTGGTTTGAACTTTGTTTTAGTTTAAGAGCCCTGAGAGTATCACAGGATACTTCCTCCCACCTTTCCCTCAACCTATTGTCTACTTCTTGTCCTAGGAAAGAGATTACTTCCAATCCAAAGATATACCACAGAGGATCTTCCCTTTAATACTCATCCCCGGTCTCACAGTCTTGCTCCAAGTGAAAAATTTGTTTATAACCACCCAGGGAGAGACATCTTATATCATAGCCTTCCTCCCTGCCCCTGCTCTCCACCTGGTCACTTAACAATTGAAAACAAGCCCAATGCAATGCCTAGAGGTTGAGAGTGTTCATCAAGTAGAAGGGGAAGCATACTCTGGGACAATTGAGGTTTACACCCTGCTGAAACCATAGCTATTGAAAGAAAGAAAAGTGAGAAATGTGACTTTAAAGTGTTGTCTATTACATAAAACAGGTGACACTTACTTATTGTAAAGTGAAGATTGTTCTGCTGCATGTAAAGTGGGCCATGCAGATTTCTGTATGTTTTCAGTATGCATCATTAGATAATAAAGTCTTTTGTGAACAAGAAAAAAAAAAGAAAGAAAAGTGAAATCATTGCCAGAGGCAGAATTGTGCAGGGGAGACTGGTGGTTGGTAAATTCGGCATGTTTCACCTTCTACTATAGTTAAGGATGGGGGTGGCCAGGGAAGGAAGAAATTCTTCTGCCCAGGATGACAGCCCTAATTGTGACTCTGTGCTCAACAAGTGCTTGAATTGTACAATTTCTATAAAAAAATTGGCTACATAGAGTGGGAAGAATAGCTCCCTTCAAGCTGCTGTTAATTCATCAGTCTCATTTGATATATTGGTGAGGCCTGTTTACATCCTGAAAATAAATTATTATTTTCTCTGCCTTTTTTCTAATTCACTAAAATTAATTATCCTTGACTGACTTTGAAATCATGATTCAAAGATGAATGATATTCATGAAAATTTTATCTTTGCATAATTTTTAAAAAATGGATTCTGTGGAGGGGGAAAAAGAGAATGGCAAATATTTGGTTCATAAAATTCCTTTACTTTCTCTACTTATGCAAATAATATTATTATTCAGAATGATGAATCACTGAAAATCATGTACACTAATAAGAAAAGATAACTAGCAATAGTACTGATACTACTGTATTCTTGGTTGAAACTTTGCCACTTTCAGTGCCTCAAGAGTGGCAGCAGAAAACCTAAAAGATTTGGGAAAGGACTGGGAAGAGTCCCTCTGAAATGTTTATTTCTGAGCATGGAAAAAAGTTCCAAAAGTGGTCTTTTATTTCAACATTCTTCCAACAGGTCAGCGAGTTACTCATAAAATGAACATTGTAAATACTTCTTTAAAGGAGGGTGGGGAGAGGGGTCTGGTATTTTCCTGTGATTTGTTTTACATTATTGAAATATCCTGCCCTGGAAAACTCTCTGCTATAAATGCCGTTCTCTATAAACATTAGCTCTGCTGCAGCTAATACTTGGCTTTAACAAATCCTTTTGGTAACAACCAGGACTTGCAGACTGTCTTCTGAGCAGAGAGAACAGAAAGGCTTGTGCCCAAATTTCCAGGCAGCAATATTAGGGGTTTTTTCTCTCCCCAACAGGTATGTTGGCACTGCTGTTTCCACAGTCTCTCTGAACTTGTCCCATCAACTAGCTTAAAGTTTGCTTCACAGATAGAGATCCTATTACACTCACTAGCGTCTTTCAAGCACAGCCTTCAAGTTATCAGCATTCTTTTACCATCATTGGTAACCACCATCAGAAAACATGAGAGGTCAAACAGGAATTCTGAATACTTACTAGCTCTGTCGCCTTAGGCAAGTCACTCACCTCTGGCAGCTTCTCTTTCTCATCTATAAAATGGGGTTAAATATCTGCCCTGCCTGCCTAGGGATCTTGGTGTTAAGATAAAGTAAGATAAAGTCTACAAAGGGACTTTGGGATGTAGGAAGAAATTTGATAATTTTTTTTGTTGACTATTTTGTTATAGGAGTTTTGTTTTGTCTTGATTCTTTTACAGGGAGGTGAGAGGTAGAGAGAAATTCTTAACTGGAAAATGAAATAAAAAGGAAAAAACTTTAAAAAGCAAAACAAAGTAAGATGGTGTTAATGTTGCTGCTATTATTTTGACTTTCTCTGGTAAGGAAAAGGGATAAGGAGAGAGGGAATATGGGAATGAGAATGGGACAACGATATGAATGGATTGGAGGTGATGATTCATAAGAATAGCAAGTGATTTTCAGAAACTTCATTTACCTCGACATCTTCAGAATTCACTTAACCAACTTTCAATTCAATTTGGCAAAGTTGTATTAGTTACCCATTGAATTCAGTTAGGCCAATGAATTCCCTTCTCCTTCACTTACAGTGGGGGTGAGAATAGTATTATAAATGATAGTATAATAGTAAATATACTAGACCTACTTATGTAAGTAACAAAATATTAATTGAGGTCTAAGGGCCCTTAAATTTCCATCTACAAGCATCTTGGGAATCTATTGCTTAAAAATATGACCCTCACATAAAAATTGTACCCTTACTGTTGGAAGGTGGGGGAGGAAGAAATAAGTTGAAGGGACAACCAGGGAATTGGTGGCCATAGTGAATGACCCTCAAAACTTCTAGATTCTATTTCAGTTGGGAAGGAGAAGAGATTATAGAATCATATTCAAGTTGCAAGACGCTTAGAGGTCATCCAGCTCAACATTCTCATTTTACAGATGGGAAAACTAAGGCTCAGAAAAGGGAGAGTGACTTGCCTAAGATTACACAGGTAGTAAGTAGCAAAGTTAAGGGAAAATTCAAAAGGAGGAAAGAAGGAAGGAAGGAAGAGAGAGAGAGAGAGAGAGAGAGAGAGAGAGAGAGAGAGAGAGAGACAGAGAGAGAGAGAGAGACAGAGAGAGAGAGAGACAGAGAGAGACAGAGCAGAGACAGAGACAGAGACAGAGACAGAGACAGAGAAAGGGACTTTAAATGATGAGATCAGAAGCCAGGCAAGAGGCTGAGAAATGAGTGAAAAAAACAGAAATGAAACCACTGAATATAGTTCATTTTTTCCTAGGAGTTTGGCTATGAAAAGGGTAGAGAGATGTACAATGACAACGTGAGGAGATGGATCAACTAAAAGAGTTTTTTGTTCTTGTTGTTGAGAGGAGAACTGATCCTATCTGTAGGCAGCAATGAAGGAGTCAAAAGACAGAGAGACTAAAGATTGGGTGGGAGAGTTATGATTGCAGAGACAATCTACTAGAGACAAGATGAGTGGTTTGGATCAAGAATATAAGTAGACAGATTGGTTTGGTGAGAAGAATCACCTGTTCATCCAAGATGAATAAAGAAACAAAAATGGGGAGTGTTGTGTATGTGTGTGTGTGGGGGGTGTGATAAAGAGATATAGAATAGGAGAGAAGATATTCAAAGGAAATGACCTCTTTTCTCTGTAAAATGATTACAAGGTCCTTTGCTAAGAGCAGAGTTTGCAAAAGTATGAAGTTGTTGGAAATATAATAGAGTTAATAAGAGTAAAATATTGCCAAGAGAATAATAAATAAACTGACAAAACAGGGTGTCCATTTAAACTAAATAAAGACATAAGAATGCAAAAGTCATTTCCTTATTATCTAAAACTATCAGCTAGTATTATTTACAATAGAGAAAAACCAGACAGTTTCCAAATAAAATCATTATTCTGGTAAATTTGGTAGGAATTTCTCTGAAATTAGTTAGATTGGTTTTTGAACAACATCTATCCTGAAGCCTATCTAGTATCATTGAAATTAGGCTAATTAGGAATGACATATTTTTAAATGGCACTATATTGGCTCTTTAATGTAAGATTATTGATGAAAAAAATACGTAAAAATGGGCCTCTGTTTCAAAGGCAAGTTTAAGGTCATCAAAAGAACAATGGTTCAAAGGCAATCAGGTTCATTTTCTACTCTTGTTCCATTCTGGACCTAGTTCATTGTCCATTCTCATAATCTGCCCAAGATACAAGTACTGATGGACTCTTTAGGTTGTCCTTTGAACTGCATATAATTTTAGGGAAAATTTTGTATTTCTTATATAGATAGTAAAATTTTGTATTTCTTATATAGATAGTAAAGCTGAGATGCCCTGATTGGTATATGAGTAGCTGGCACATAAATGCTTGTTGAATTGTTCTTGACCTAACACATTACATCTAATCCTTCCCATATCATGCTTCACATTCCATTCAATCTTCTACTCAAGAAATCTTGCTATCAGCCCGGATTCTTCATGGACCATTTTTTATCTCTTGTTCTAAGAATAGTAAACAGATAATTCCATCATTGATTCTAGAAGGGCTACACAATTGACCTATCTACAAGTACTCTCGTAATCCCTTTGACTCAACTGACCAAAAACTTCTTCCCTAATCACTATTTCCTTATATGAGATTGTCTCTTTGATTCCCTTCTCTACCATTAGAATGTAAGTTCCTAGAGAACAGGTATTATTTCTCTTTTGAATCTGAATCCCCATCATCTAATAGGACAGTACTTTGTCCATAAAAGGCATTTAATATATGCTTTAAATTAATTCATTCAGGATGAAAGTAGTTGGCAATATATTACCAACAAGGAATTTTATAAAGAGAGTTGGCATTAAGAATGGCATAGAGATATTAGACTTAAAAAGGAAGTGAGCCAGACATGTAGTGTGAGAGTGAGATAAGTGGACACTCTGTAGGATCCATTGGCATTCAGTCAAAGTTAAAGGATCCCAAATTCTCAAGGAAGACCTCCCTCTAGTGCATTAAGTGGACCCCTGATATAGGATGGAGAAGGAGTGAATAGGTTGATATTGGCTCCAAGGAGATCTATTACTGTATGGAAAAATTGAAGAAACTGGTTATTAATAATTGTAGCTTTCTTTATGACTACTCGCAAATCAACCATCCAAGGATCTACTCTAGAAATTTATATACTTTGAAAGAAGTTATCTTTTTCCCTTCTTTTTTGATATTAAGAATAACAATTACCTGTCTTCAAACCTGGAACATTTCTATTCATCACATGTGGTTCCTTGAAGATCTTGACTCAGATTCATTAATCACTGCAATCACATATTTATTAAGCCCTTCTGCCAGTTCTTGTGGTACCCTTCATATATCACAATCTCCATGACTTGGAAGCAGTTCTTTGGGTTTTTGGTTTTTAGTTGTTTTGGGGTTTTTTGCAAGGCAATGGGGTTAAGTGAATTGCCCAAGATCGCACAGCTAGGTAATTATATTATTAAGTGTCTGAGGCTGGATTTGAATTCAGGTCCTCCTCACTCCAGGGCCAGTGCTCTATACACTGCACCACATAGCTGCCCCTTGGAAGCAGTTCTAAAGAAGGCATACCAGCATCACTCTTATTCCCACATGGAAACTCATCAGTTACCATACTCTATCACTCTCCTTACCTTGGGTTGATTCAGGTTCACTTCCCTGTCTCTCAGCCCCCCACCCCCACCCCATCTCCAGCAAATATAACACAATTCAGGCAGTTCTGATCAAAGGACAGTACTTAAGCCTCTCTTTCCCTTTCTAATGAATAACCTAAAAAACTCTTCATATTCTCCCAAAGTCATTTACCTGAGGCTGCACCCACCATTCTTATTTGTCATTGTCTCCTCAAATTCCTGTCTTTTCTACATTACCCTTCATTTTCTGCTTATTATTCAGAATCTGTTCAAAAGATCAAAGCTATATCTTCTGAAAGATTAAATTATCAGAAGGACAAAACACGAATTTATCCGCTACTCAGTTTTGAGCAATGTTAGACCCAGAACTTATCCAGACACTTAAGAGTTCTCTATCAGAACCATATTTTGCATTTGTGCTTGCTCTTTGATCTTCCTTAGGAGCTTGTTTTTCAATTACTTCCTTCAGCTGATCTGTAGTATGTTATGCTGAGCTTCTCACCCTGGTTTCTTTCTCTTCTGTTCTCAAATGCCCATCACCATTTAGCTCTATCCAGGTTCATTGATTTCCCTG
Source organism: Macrotis lagotis (assembly GCF_037893015.1). Taxonomy (NCBI): domain Eukaryota; kingdom Metazoa; phylum Chordata; class Mammalia; order Peramelemorphia; family Peramelidae; genus Macrotis; species Macrotis lagotis. The sequence continues at coordinate 285,544,342 of NC_133666.1, forward strand.
ATGCCCAATGCTACCTTACCCTCTTCTCTAATCTAATTTGTTTTTCCTGCTCCTCCTTCCCCCTATTTTCTTCATTTCCTAGAGCTACTTATCGTAATAAGTAATATGAGAAAGAACTAAGTTCATTAAATTAAGCAGAAGCAATTCTATCTTCATTTTTTCATAAATGGGTTTGTAATATAGAAATTTCTCCCTTCATTACATCTATAGCAATAATTTTTTTAATTGGAATTTCTGGGAAGATACAATTGCATATCTGTCAAAATTTACTTTTCATAGTTCTAGCACCCAGATAGGACCAAAATGACCTTGTTTATAGAATAGAAAATAAGATAGAATGCAGACACCCTAAGGTCAGGGATCACTTCATTTCTGCCTTTGTAGCTTCAGTGTATTCCTCAGTGCCTAGGATAGTAAGTACTTAGTAAATGCTTCATGATTGATTGTAAATTGTGCATACTCTGCATTTACTTATCTATGTACACACTGTATTTTTCCAGCAGAATATAAGTTCCTTGAGGCTAAAGGATGTCTCACTTTTTTTTTGTTTTTATCTTCTGTATCTAGCATGGCAACTATTAGAAATCAATGTGTCTTGAAATGAAATAATCCATGTTTTGGATGATAAGAAAAGATCAAGACTGAAAAGAGAAAAAAAATCCAATGATTATATAGAAATAGAATTACCCTTAGAATGATAAATTTTTACTGGAGGTCCTAATGGGAAAATTTGAAAAATGGTTAGGGAAACTGCTTTCTAATAATGACCATTATACTCAGTTTGTGGATTTGTTTTTCCTGAGAGAACAATTCTCAAAACTTTTTAGCACTACATGCTTCTTTTATGTCAATGAATGGAGAAGCTACCCTACTAAACCCTAAGAGAAGACTGAGAAATCCATCCTGCTAGATCCCAACCCTTATCTCAACTTCTTGGTTTATAATCCAGACCTTTGAACTTCATTCAGCAAGTCTTCCTCTTTCTTCAGAAGTAAGTCATTCCAGTCACATGTGGAACTTCCTCTAGCCAAGAATCCCAATTTCACCCTTCAAATGTTTTTATTAACTTTAATAGTTTGATGTTTATCTCATCTCATATATCCCACATGGAATAATTTCATATTGACAGATGTTTTTATTAATAAAATAAACTTAACACTTCTTGGAATTTTCTTTCTTGCCTCCGTTTAGAGTATTCAAAATGAATAAAATCAATAACTATGAAAACAGAAATGAAAATATTGGGAACAGGCAAGGATAGAAAGGGATGGCCTTTGAAAGTAGTGCCTAGTGAGTCTGACTCTAAATGAGAATATTCTACCCACTTGATAACAGAGAAATTTTATTGATGTTTAAATACATTCTGTAAGAAGCATGTATGGAAATTCTCAAAGTTTTTCTGGCATTTGTATGTATAAAGTCAAGTCAAGAAGCATTTACTTACTGTAGGTCAGGTATTTAAGTACTGGAGATACCACACAAACAATCTTGCCTTCAAGGACCTTACAATCTAATGAGGAAGATAACATGCTGACATTTTTGTATAAACAAGATAGATACTGGGAAAGTACTAGAATTAAGGGGGGGACAGGAGGTAAGACATGAAATAAACCTGCACAGCCAAGAGGCAGAAGTGAGGAGGAGGAAGAAGATTCCAGCATAGGAGATAGGGAAAATGTAGAGATGAGAGTCAGAATATCTTGTGCAAGGAATAACAAGGAGACTAAGGTTGTATGATTACAGAACACATAGAGTGGGAAAAAAAGAGAAAGGTTGAAATGTTGAAAAGGCCAAATTACATAGGAATTTAAAAGTCAAATAGAGAATTTCATTTTTGATGCTGGAGATATTAAAGAACCACTAGAGTTGACCGAAGATGGAAAAGAGAAGTTGCCATGTTCAGATTTGAGCTTCAGAAAAACTGAGCAATGGAATGGAGGGTAGCCTGGAATGGGAAGAGACTTGAGGAAGGCAGATCAATAAGCAGACTACTGCAATAATCCAGATATCGTATGATTAGAGTCTGAAGCAAATTAATAGAAGTTTAAGAGAAAAGGAAGAGTTGACCTTGATCGTACGTGGTCTTCTCAAGGTACTTTGCCACGAAAAAGAGAAGAAATATAAGATATTAGTCAAGTGGGGAATAGATGGATCAAGTGAGAGTTTTTTTTCTTTGAGCATGGAGATGTGTGTGTATGTGTATGACATATTAACATTAATGGAAGAAGAAACTACAAAAGAATACTAATAAAACTCTTCTTTACCGTTATCTCTGAGTTGTTATAGGCATACCCAAAAAACTGTACCAAACTAAAGTCAGTGGTTGGATAATATAGTTTCCTAGAGCATGGTGGAAGTGGGAGCAATGGGTTCAAGTCTTACCTCAAGACGAGGCAGTTTGATTCACTTCCATGGCCACAAGCTTCTCTACTGAAATTGTATGAAAATAGGCAGATGATTGTCACAAACTTCCTAGAATTTATAGCTGGGATAGATGTTAGAATTCACTTAATTTAGCCCATTCATTTTAGAAATAAGGAAATTGGGGCAGCTAGGTGGCGCAGTGGATAGAGCACTGGCCCTGGAGTCAGGAGTACCTGAGTTCAAATCCAGCCTCAGACACTTAATTACCTAGCTGTGTGGCCTGGGGCAAGCCACTTAACCCCATTGCCTTGCAAAATAAAATTATTTTAAAAAATAAAAAAAAAGAAATAAGGAAATTGGGGCCCTTGCCCTTCTGATAATTTTATCTTTCAGAAGATTACAGGCAATAAGTAGTAAAACTTGGTTTGAACTGGGGTTCTCTGATTTCAAAACTAGCAAGCTTACCACTACTCCAGTTTCTGTCCTTCCTATTACTAGGGGAGTTTGGGGCAGGGCAGGGGGAAACAAAAACTTTTAAACCAGTGCTCTTACTAATGGCAAGTTTATTCACTAAGTCATTTGCAAAATACAGTCACATTCCTGGGACAACAACATATCATGTTGTTTGTGCTCACCACTAAAGGAGGCTTTTTCGTAATTCTCCCTAGAAACCTGCAAAGAGAGCAATTCTGGACAGAAATCAGCACTGTACAAAGATGACAGGGCATGGGGTTGTCATATCCTCTATCCATTTGGAACTCTTATAATTGAATATCCCCCAACTTTTGAGGTTTGGTATATGTGTCAAGAAAGGGGGTGAAGGATGTTCCATCAGTGGAAGGTTGCTTGCAATTTACCTTCAAAGTAATAAATGCCCAATAGGTGAAGGATTGAATTGTAATCTATTGTACTCATCCTAGCCTAACTTGCCTTAGGGGGAAGTAAATAACATATTCAGTGTGTCCTGTGATAAATGAGATGCAGCAACAGCTGTGTATATGTAGGACCAGATGTTTTAGCAGATATGTGTAAGCTTAGACGGTCAGCCAATACCCAGCTGTTTCCATTACCCTCTTCTTAAAGGTGACCAGGTTTTCCTTCCAAATACAAACAACTCCTTCAGAACCAACATAAATTGGCTGCTCCAAATGTAGGAGGGGAGAAGAGCAGCCAGAGTGTCCACTGCCATGAAATCACCAATCCTTTTTTTTGATTCTCTTAGAGCCACAGAAGTCACAGCTGTACTCCTCTGCTGTCCTTGAGGTCCCACCCTGCAAAGAGGTGTTAAATCAAACTCCAACAACTGGTGCTGAAGTCAGAAGCTAGAGTAGCTAACAAAAATTTTGTTGCTACTTATCTCTTTGACCTTGGACAAGTTACTTAACCTCAGAGCCATAACTGGGGTGGGGCAATGAGGGACCAAGGGTGCCAAAATTTGGAGGGTGTGGAGTCTTCCTCTGTTGCCCACTAGAAACAAGTGAGATTAGCACCTTGTCAGCAAGAACAAGTGGTAAAAGAAACAAGGTGGCAGATGGTCTTTCCTCCTCAGTCTGTCCCCACCCTGTCTCCTCCACCCCATCAAGAGATAGGCCTCCTAGCATTAAGCTTGTGCTGTTCCAAGGTCTCCAGTTTTTTGTCCTGGAGTTTTTCTTCTCCCTGACCCTCCCAACTAAATTTATCCTAAAAAGCCAAATAAATAGAATAGGGTAGGATAGAAATAGATCAGATCAGATACACTAGGGGAGAGAAAATAGGTACTTTTCTACAAACTAGGGAAATCAATTGAAGAAAATTAAGATAGTTCCTACACTCAAAGGAGGAAAGTTAATAAATAATAGAGTGGGAAAAAGAGTAGATGCCCACATTGCAGGTGCATGGTGAGATGGTAAAGAAATCTAGAGTAGGTCAAGTTGGGAGTGAAATGAGACTGCCTGGTGCTCTTCATAAAACAGATTTTTTAGTCTAATTTGTCCTGAGCATATTTTGCAATGTTTGTCTTTGGAACCAAATTTACAAAATATGGTTCTCCTTGACCTGCCTCTACCTTTTCATTTCTGAGGAAAACAAGACCAATTCTCCCGCCCAAGGATCTTGTGAAAAATTAGGAAGAAAGGAAACTTCAAATCATATTGTGCTACTGCTGAAACTGAATCAGAAGCTATTTATTTTAAATATATGTATTTAATTCAATAATCTAGGATGCTTTCCATCTCATGCACAGAAGACAAAAATAAAATCCTTTGCAGTTGATCTACCCAATGATACTGCTTCTTCATCAGTCTCAACCTCATTTGTAATAGGAAAATCTGTAAGTATCCTCTTGCCAGCATTACCATACTTTTATGCTATTACAATATTATGACCACTTTATTGTTAAGGGAAGAACCATTAAGAAATGGGAGCCAGGGACATCTAGGTGGAGCAGTGGATAGAGCACAGGCCCTGGAGTCAGGAGTACCTTAGTTCAAATCCAGCCTCAGACACTTAATAATTACCTAGCTGTGTGGCCTTGGGCAAGCCACTTAACCCCATTGCCTTGCAAAAAAAAAAAACACTTAATCTGGACAGCAATTTGGAACTATGCCAAAAGAGTTGTAAAATCATCCCAAAGAGATAAAAAAACAAAAAGGAAAAGAATTTATATGTACAAAATATTTATAGCGACTCTTTTAGTGGTGGCAAAGAATTGGAAATTGACAGGATGGCCATGGGGTGGGGGAGGAATGCCTGAACATGTTATTCTATATAATTGGGATGGAATACTATTGTGCTATAGGAAATAAAGAGCAGGATGCTTTCAGAAAAACCTGGAAAGTCTTACGTGAATTGATGCAAAGTAAAATGAGTAGAACCAGGAGGACATTAAACATAGTAGCAACAACATTATATGATGTACTGTGAATAACTTAACTATTCTCAGAAACACAATGTGTTTCAAGATAATTCTGTAGGACTTGTAATGAAAGGTGTTGTCCATCTCCAAAGAAGAAATTGGTGGAGCCTGAATATAAATAGAAAGCACTTTTCCCTTAATTTCTTTGTTTTTCTTGTGTATTTTTTGCCTGTGTTTTTCTTTTACAGCATGACTTATATGGAAATGTGTTCTGCATGACTACACATGTATAATCTATGTCAAACTACTTGCCCTCCTAATTGAGAGAGAAGGAAAGGAAGGAGAGAATTTGAATTTAAATTTTTTAAAGTGTTAAAATTATTTGTACATGCAACTGGAAAACAAATTTTAGAAAGGAAATTAAATTTTGTGTGTGTGATATTTGTGTGTGCAAGGATATATATAGTCACAGACTTCTTGTTAAGTATCCCCAGTTTAGAAGAATACAATATTGGATAGATAATCATCCCTATTCATTGGAGGGGGCTGTGGAATTCAAAATTGCTTCCAAAACTAAGCATCAATGAATTCTTCCCTCAAAAGAGTGTTGCTCTATTTAGGTTATAATCTAGACATAAAAGTCAGAGGGGACATACTACACAGAACTGAAATCTCCAGTCTGGTCTTTGAATAAATATGGGGACAGTTCCCAGGGCAGTGAAGCTGTCACTCTTTTCCCAAAGTAGATAAATTAAACAAGTTATGATATATAATTTTTATGAAATACTACTGTCCAGTAAGAAATGATCGATGGTATGGTTTTGGAAAAAATATGGAAATGCTAGTCAGACATACTGTCAAGTAAAGTGAGGTGAAACTAGAGAACAATATATATAATAGCAAAAATATTTTAAAGATATTAATAATTGTGAAATACAGGACTCAACACCATGATCTATCACAAATCCAAAGGACTCATGATGAACATGTTACTCACCTCCAGATAGAGAGCTCATTAAGAAGGAGTATGGACTGAAACATATTTTCTTTTATTTCCTGTGTCACTTTCTTTATTTTCTTTCTTTCCCTTCTTTCTTTCCTTCTTTTTTCCTTCCTTTCTTCCTTCTCTCTTTCCTTCTTTGACATGACTAATGTGGAATTTATTTTGCTTGGCAAAATAAATTTGTAATGGGTTTTTCTTTGTTGATTTCTCAATGTTGATGGAAGAGGACTGGGAGAGAGAGAGAATTCAAAACTGAAGAAAAAAATGAAATTGAATTTTTAAAAAAGTATATAGGGCTATTCTCTCCCTTCTTTAAATTCCTTAGATTTATGCTATTTATATAATGAATGCTCAAAGTCATTCAGAAGGAGAAACTCCAGTTAGATACCCATTAGTAACCTTTTTGGCCGATAAGCTAAAGTAGTTATCCTTACACTCATTAGAAAAACAACTGTCCTGCCAAAAGCAATAAGAATGTTCCTACAGTAAAACTGAGCATGTAAAACTGACTTGTCAGACTTAACCCTTCTTCCAAAGATGGATTTTTACATATTAACATTCCAAAGCCTCCAGGAGCAACTCCATAAGACACTACAATAGATGGACATATCTCCAGTCAGGTGAGATTCCTCACTGTCCTAACACTCGACTGTTCCTTCTCATTTCTGCTTCTGTGCCATTGCCTAAGTTGAGCTCTGCACATGTAGGTCCCTCTCCCCCACACCACCCATCTCCAACTGCTTTCTACTAGTACAAATCCTGGTGATTTTCACCTCCTTCCATCTCCTTCAGGAAACTTTCCCCTACTCTTATGGGAGAATGATGAAAACTAATTTTGCTTCTTTCTTTAGTCGACACACAGTTCCCTTGTCTATTCATTACATTTCTTCCTTGTTTACTCAATAAACAAAAAAATTGCCACTGAATCAAAACTCATTTGAAATCCTACCTGTGTAAAAGAAAGAGTTTTGCAATGGAAATCAGCAAACCTGAGCTTTGGTCTTAGATGACTCATTCATTCATTGTACAAACATTTAGTATATATCTTCTGTATTATTTTATATATTAGATATAAAATTGATATATTTTGGTAATATAGATATAGATATATAGGTATATTCTAGATATAATAAATTAGACATATAATATTACATGAAATTTATATGCTATATACTATATACACATTTGATACTCTTTATTGTTGTTCAGTCATTTCATTTTTGTCAGAATCTTCAGGACCCTATTTAGAGTTTTCTTGGCAAAGAAACTGGAAAGGTTTATAATAGTAACATAGCCAATCAATTGACAAGTTTTATCAATTCTGTCTCTATAATATTTATTGCATCCTTAGAATTTTTCTCACAGTCCTAGGTCAGATCTTATTAATTGTCACCTATATTATTGTAACTGGCTACCAACAGGTCTCTCTTTGCCTGGAGTCTCCCCTCTCTCTCTATTCCATTCCTCTCACAGCTGCAAGAATGATATTCCTGAAGTACAGGCCTGACCCTATTATTCTTATATTCTGGAACTCCAGTGGTTCCTTATTGACTCTAGAACCCAAAATGAACTTTTCAAGTTTCATCTGCCTTTCCGATCTTACTTATACATTACATCTCTTTGTCCACACTATATTCAATAGTGCCTCCTTAGTGTTCCTCTTATTCAACATTCTAAAGCTCATCTGTCAGCTTTTGCACAGGCTCCTCCTCCTCACTTCCAGCTCTTATAATCTCCAGCTTCCTTCAAAGCTTAGCTAAGAATATAGTCCCCTACATAAGTCCTTTCCTGATCCTTCCAGTTGCCAAGTGCCTCCTCATACTTATTCTGCGTTTACTTTGTACGGTGATATCCCATGGGTCTGTCCACTCCAGTCATCCTATTATCTATTTTCCCTACTTCTGTTTCACCAATAGACCTCAACTGAAACAGCACCCTTCCTATGAGACCTACAGAAACCTCATCTCCTCTATCCACCATGTTCACAAATCCTGGGAGAGATAATTCACTAAGCTCTGGATCAACCTGCTTGGATTAATCTGGATTAACTGCTTAGATTGGAGAATGAATGCAAATTCATTTAACTCACTATATCCAGTTGGACCCAGCCTATAACATGATTCACATCCCACACACCCACCCAGTCAGTTATTCAGTCAACAAGCATTTATTTAGTACTCATTATATACCAAGTGTTATATATGTACCAAGCACAAGTGCTAGGGAGACAAAGAAATACCAAAAACCAGTTCCATTCTAAAGGAGCCCACAGTCAACCACAACACCATCTGTTCTGATATTACTCTTCTCCTCCTCCTCATTCTCCCTTGCCCTTGGTGCAGTAATCAAACCAGTACTATCACCGCTTCTAGAAAGGACATGTCAATTAATTGCCCAGTGTCTCAACTCATTATTCCTATGATTTATGGCTTACTTATTTCCCTACATAGGTTGTCTCCTTCTTTTGAAAATAAGCTCCTTAAGGACAGAGATTGTTTTATATTCAAGTCAACAAATCCAAATCTAAATTCATCATTCTACCTTCAAAATTGACCATCTTCATATTTTTGCTTTTGATGATATCACCAGTGATGATAGTGATTGACAACATACAGTGATTATTACTTTTCATTCATCTTCCTCTCCTCATAAAATGCATTTCTTCATTCATCTACTTATTCATATGTTTTATGTCTGCTAATATGTTCCCATATTGTTCCCAATTTTACAATATACATTACTTAAGTGTGGGGATGTGTCATTATTTTCTAAGGAGCCCAGTCCTTAGCCAAGATTCATATATAGAAGGTGCACTAAACATTCTTATTTATTGATTGACCCTGGAGGAGATTAGAGAAGAATTAGTCTCTGTCCTCAGGAAAGTCTCATGGTGAGATGAGATATACACACACACAGAGTTATAATTTATGAAGTTCTATGATCATTGAAAGTAAAAACACAAAGGAAAGTATTCTGTAAGATTTAAAAGCTACAGCACTGACTAATGGGAAGAACAGGTAAAACTTCATAGAAACAGAAGCATCTGAGTCAACTTTTCAATGATGGGTAAGAATTATATAGAGAATATTACTGTATTTCCCTGAAAATAAGATCTAATTGGAAAATAAACCCTTTAAGATTTTTTTCAGGATACTTGTAATATAAGCCCTACCCCCAAAATAAGTTAAGGTCATCAGCTGGATGGATGCATTTAGTACATCCATTGCAACACATGAAAGATATATTGAATTATAAAATAATAATAATATTAATATATAAATATTATTGAAATTAACACCTAAAATAAATGATAATATAAATTATAATTAAGTATTTGTAAATACCCAAATGGGTGTCTTTGAATGAGAGGTAAACACCTATGTAAAGAGATGAGCTCAAAATTTATTGTTGAATGACTGTTTGGGGTACAGACATAATAATGCTGCCACCTTGTTTTGCTAGGTGGTCAAAAAGGTCTGTTAGTTTGGGATTCAGTCAGCACTCCCTGTGCTAAAGGCATGTAAAACATCTTTGCAGAGAGACTAGATCAAATAATGATTACCACAGGAATGACTGGTTGTTTCTGGACCCTTGATATTGTGATAAAGAAGCCATTCAAGGGCCATTTACTTAGAAATCCACAACAAAATTGAAATAGAATGGAGATGGGGTGGCAAGGTGTCACAGTGGATAGAGTATGGGTCCTGGAGTCAGGAGGACCTGAATTCAAATCCAGACTCAGACACTTAATAATCACCTAGCTGTGTGACCTAAAATCAAAAAAGCAAAAATACAATGGAGAGAAATCAGCCTGGAAATTTTGTGAAGTCTAGACTGCAAGAGGTCATGGCCTGGGTGAAGAATTCATGGGATAAAATCACTGACAATTGTGTTACCAATGCACTATGAGGAGGCTACATGGACTAATGTTCCTTTAAAGAGAGCCTATTGCTGGACATGAGAGATTGGGGTCAATGTTTCTATAAGAAATGGAGTCTCAAGAAATCAGGCCAGAATTCAGGGTTTGAAGAGTTGTGACAATGTTCCAGAAGAAGATGACATGACTGTATTTGAATAAATGTAGATTTTTGTACATGAATAAATGAATAAATGCAGATTATTGTACATGGAAAAAATAAACCATCCCTTGAAAATAAGCCTTAATGAATCTTTTAGAGGAAAATTATAAGATCTGTTCTTATTTTGGGGGAAATATGGTATGAGTATGATAGTAAGAGGATGTTGTGTGTGTTCAGAAAACAAAGTAATCCAATTTGTTGGTGCAAAGAATATTTGGGGGCAAGAAATATTGAATATAACTAGAAAGGTGAGCAGGTGCCAGATGGAAGACTCTTTGAGAGTCAGGCAAAGGAAATAAAGTAAATGAAAAAAAGTATGCTTCAATCGGCACTTAGAGTTCACCAGTTCTCTCTCTGGAGGTGAATAGCATTTTTCATTGAAAGCCCTTTGGAAAAAAAAAAAAGAAAGTCGTTTGGAATTGTTTCAGATCATTATATTATTGAGAATAACTAAGTCACTTACAGCTGATCATTGTAAAGTATTGCTGTTATTGTATATACTCTTCTCCTGGTTCTGCTTACTTTACATCAGTTCATAGGTCTTCTCAGGTTTTTCAGAAACCATTATATATAATATTCCATATATATAGTAAACCATATATGTATATATATATATATATGTTTATATATAGTATTCCATCACAATCATATACTGCAACTTGCTCAGTCATCCCTCATCAATAGGCTTCCCCTCAATTTTTAATTCTTTGCTACCACTAAAAGAGTGGTAATAAATATTGTTGTATTTAGATGTCCTTTTCTTATTTTTAATTGATCTCTTTAAGATACAGACCTAGAAGTGGTGTTGCTAAGTCAAAGGATACACATAGTTTTAGAGTCTTTGGGCAGTTTCAAATTGTTCTACAGAATGACTGGACCCGTCCACAACTCCATCAATAGTACATTAGTGTCCCTATTTTTCCACATCCCCTTCAGGCTTTGTCATTTTCTTTTTCTGGCAGGTTAGCGAATCTGATAGGTGTGAGGTGTGAGGTGTGATTTGGAAATATTTTTATATGATTATCAATAGCTTTGATTTCTTCTACTGAAAATTATGTTCATATCCTTTGGTCATTTATCAATTGGGTTATGAGATATATCCTTACAATTTGTGTCAATTTTCTATGTGTTTGCAAAATATAAAAGTTCTGCTTCCTTACCAACCTGTGACACCACCAAACTAGATTCCAGGGAGTTTTTTGAGGCCATGAATCTAACAGAAAGCTCACTTGGATAACCTTTTGGTTTTACCAAATACATTTAACAAAAGAGACTTTTGATATGATATGAAAATTGAAGCCATCTGGAAATATAACATTTGGTTAGGGGGAGGAAAAGGAAAATACAGAAGGAGTATCTAAGAGGAAGATATTTTAGTCTTCCCTATAAGCCCTATTGCCTCTATTTTCTTCCTCATCTAGATGAGCATTAAAAGCTAGATCCCATCTCACTGATTTCTTCTGCAATTTAAGGTGCTGATCACAAACTTTTTGGATCCAAAAATTACTCACCCTTAAACTATTTCTCTATGGACTTAAAGCCTTGGACCTCTTGACTTTTGATATCAATTGTTCCATAAAAACCCCATACCAGTGACATCTTCATTGGCCTTCCCCAATAAACAGTCTGAGCAGCTCCTGGTGATGGATGCTATTTGATGGTTTTATTTCTTTGCCTACATGAAGGAAATTTTTTTCCTTTCCTTACTACTAAATAGCACTCAGCAGTTGAAAGACAGTGTCCCCACTCCTACACAGGCCAAGGGGATTTTTGTTAATACTTTGTATGTCAAAGGGCTTTAAATCATTTTTAAAAGTAGAAAATTTAGGTCTTTATATTGAGTTGTTGGGCTTTTACATTCTTTTTCAGACAAGGTTCAAACTTGAACTGTAACTACAAAAAGGAAAAGGGGATGAACCAAAGTCATTTGAATTCTCTAAGAATTTAGTATTTTGCTTAGTTGTTCAGAGGAAGGGGAAAGTACTTTTGGGGAAACTGAATAATCCAGGTGGCATACTTCATATTTGCTGTTTCAATTCAATTAATGAATGTTGACTGAGGTTTGGGAGAGATGACAGGATGCCTTGGGAAAGGGAGGGCTCTTGGAGCCAGTGATATGCTAGCCAGTTTGCTGGGAGAAATAGGCTCATGACACACATTTAAATTTAATCTTCATTATTAATATTTTCCCATCACTTTCATAATTCTAGACAATCAACAAAGTAACAAAACAAACCTTGATCAAACCTTTGTTTTTGCCCTGTGCAATATAAACACTCTCAATGAAAAGTTAACAATCAGTTCTCATGCCCAGGTTGAGTTGGCTCCAGTCCACACCTACCTGAAACCATTATGGGGCTCAACTACATATTATTTTATTAAAAAGAAGAATTTTAAAGTACAGTGGGTTGGCACGAAGTTCTCCAGTAGTTCAAAGGAAGAAGAAAGCATTAAGTATTATAATATTACAATCAGATTTAGAGCCTGAAGGTAAGTTAGAGGTCATCTAGTTTGGTCTTATTTTGATGACTTGCCTATGATTCTTCAAAGTTAGCAGCCAAGCAAAAATTCAGGCATAAGATCCAACTCAAAATCTATTCTTCTATTGTCTAAATAATCTTCCCAGTGCACTGCTCATATTACATTCCTTTGTTCCTCTATTGTCTATGAGATAAAACTCACCTCAATTTAGCATTCAAAACTCTCACAAATTCTGCTCCAACCTACTTTTCTCCCTTTTCTCATACAACTCTCTTTCACTCACCATGCTTAATCTAAATTGCACTGTTTATCAACTCCATTTCTCATCATAGGATCATAGATTTAGACCTGGAAGATTCCATAGAAACCATTTAATCTAATCTCTTCATTTTATAGTAAAAGAAACACAGACCCCAAAGATTTCTAATTTCACATTCTTTATCTTTAGTTATACACTATTTTGTCTTTAGTTAGATCGTCCCCCATGCTTAAAGTGAGCTCCCTCCTCAATTTCTTCCTGTTCAAATCTTTTTCTTCCTTCTTTCCTTGAAGGCCTTATGTGTCACCTCATTTGTGATGAGCTTCACCTCCTCCTTGCTAAAAATGATCTCCCTTTTTTTCTTCCTCAACCTTACATCAAATTTTTGTTAATTTTTTTGCCTTTGTATTTTTCTCTGTGTAATAACTATTTTTCTTTGTTTCATTAATTGCAATAAACAAAACAATAAAGATTTTTGGGGTTTTGCTGTTGTCATGGGGATGTGCAATGTAGAATCCAAATCCTCCCTTTTGACAGATGATATTGTTCTGATTGTATGAATCTTTTAGAACCCCATAATTATTCAAAAATTTCAACCTGACAATCCACTTAGGAAAGATCATTGGTTCATCCTTCATTTTTGAAGAGGGTCAATGCCATCATAAGATAATGGCTTGACTTGTATGTGACTTGGTTTAAGTGGGGCAGAGCTGTACAGAATTATCAGCCTCACTCTCTCTTTCAGAATCATCAAAGTTCAGTAGACAAAAGTTAGGAATGCTTGAGATGGCCTAGGATGTCATTAATGTCTTTGACACCTGGCTAAACTCTAAGACTCCACAGTCCCTGCTTCAGTTGCCTTCATGGTTGTTGGAACAAGTTGTCCTCATCTGACCATTCCCCCAGGGTAAATCTACCTCAATCTGGTTGAGCCTATCTGTCTGAGCAGATAGCTAGCCTTACTTGAACATCTATAGATCTAGGAAAGATAAAATGGAAGAATGCCCAGTGTCTTGATGATGACATGCAGTCAGATGAACAGCATATTGAGTTAACTAGTCAATGTCTTACAGGAACACTTTTGAGGCAATGAAGTGGATTTAGAATGAAAGGGAAGGATGGGGGATTATATTTAGGAAATTATACAGCATTGTGAACACTTTCAAACTCCTTCCAAGAACAAAGCTCTACTTTTTTGACACTAATAGTCTTTCAGTAATATTAAAGCAATCAATAAATATTTATTAAACTCCTACTGTTTACCAGGAATTGTTCTAAGCACAAATACAATAAGGAATACAAAAGAGGCAAAAGGCAGTTCCTCTCAAGGAGTTTAGAATCTAATAGAGCAGCTTATAGTGGCAGCAACTCTTGTAATACCACAATATCTAAAAAAATCAAAACAGCAATTGGTCAAAGGAACAACAGAGAGGTATGATAGCAGATATTCAGTGATGATATGTGAGCAAATAAAAATAGTGCAAAAATATTGTCCAGTGAAGATCTCATTTCTCAAACATAGAGAACTGAGTCAAATTTTTAAAAAATAAGAGCCATTCTCCATTTTATTAATGATCAAAAGATATGAATAGTTTTCAGATGAGGTTAACAATGTTATCTATTTTTTTAATTATTTTTTGTTAAGTTGGGTTGTTTTTACAAGGCAATGGGGTTAAGTGGCTTGCCCAAGGCCACACAGCTAGGTCATTATTAAGTGTCTGAGGTTGGATTTGAACTCAGGTACTCCTGACTCCAGGGTTGGTGCTCTATCCATTGTGTCACCTAGCTGTCCCCTAATGCTATCTATTTAAATCATTTTTTAAAAGGTGTCCTAATTCACTGTTGATAGGAGAAATACAGGTTGGAACAATTCTAAGGAACTACCTTTTACCTATTGGATTGGCTAGTAGCAAAGAAAGAGAAAATGACAAATGTTGGAGAGAATTTGGGGAAAATGAGACATTAATGCTTTATTGGAGGAGTTGGAAAAGGATTCAACAATTCTGTAGAGAAATTTGAAACTATGCCCAAAGGGCTATAAAACTATCTACTCTTTGACCTAGCAATGCCACTACCATGACTATATCCCAGAAGAGATGAAAAACAGGAAGGAAAAGGACCCATATGTCTAAGTATATTTATAGCAGCTCTTTTCTAGTGGCCAGGAACTGGAAATTGAGGAGGTGGCCATCAGTTAGGGAATGGCTGGACAAATTGTGGTTTGTGATTAGGAATTATAAGAAATGATGAACATGATACTTTCAGTTAAAAAAACTTAGAATGGGAAATGTACAATATACAAGTAGCAGCAATGTTATAGGATGATCAGCTGTAAATGACTTTTTTTTTTATTTATGCTGTGACCCAAAAGAAACCTGAAGAACTTATGGTAAAGAATACTATTCATCCCAAAGTCAGGGCTGATAGTGTCTGAATACATAATAAAGTAAACTTTATTTTTCTTAAGGTTTCATTTTTGGGAGAAGGAAGTGGTTTACTTTTTCAACATGACTATTGTGATAATGCTTTCTCAATGAGGGGGAGAAGAGTGGGAAGAAGGAAGAAAGTTTGGAACTCTCAAGGTTTTAAAAGTGAATGTTTTAACATGTTTTTGTATGTAACCTGGGGAAAATTAAATTAAATGTAAATACATACATAATACATGTATATATAATATATATTATATATATGAAATCCAGGAAATATATAATCAGAAAGAAGGTAAGTTGGTCATGAGATTCCAGATCAAAGGAAAAATAAATGAATAACATTATTGTTAGCTTTAATGTAAAAGATCTACAGAAAGTCCTCCAGCACACTGAATAGATCTTGCAAGGAGGATCTCATGGAAGGACATATAAAAGACTCACAGAATGAGAAGGTTTGAAAGAGTGGCTATATTGATGAAATCACAGAACTATTGGAGTAAACTAAACTATATTATTTTTGTTTATTTATATTTTATTTCTCTATCCCTAGACAGGGAATGACTCATAAAGGTAACTAATAGGTAGAAGGAGCAGAGGAGAGAAAGAAATGTCTCTGACAATTGATACTTTAAAAAAATACCCATATATACATTTAACTCATAGTGCCTACTGTCCCACTTCACCTCCTTTCCTATACCCTCCTCAAGTTAATTGTTACTCTTTTGTTAAACAATTCCCTTAACATTATTTTAAAGAGATCTCACCTGTATATAATGGTAAACATTAGATCTGCCCTAAAGTGCATTTTACTAACATCCAAAAGCTTCCTAGTATACACAGCACTTTTATACATCATACTTAACAGAAGTAAGGCCTACCCAGTACAACCAGAAACTATATTGAAATTGTAAATAACATAAAATCAAATGCAGTTCTTCCAAAAGGTAATCTTTCTAGAAAGAGGTTAATCATTTATTTTTACACATGAAGAAACTGAGGCCCTGGTCCCATAGGTAGTAAATAACAAGTCCTGGAGTCAAATCTCAATTCTCTCACTGCAATGGTTTCTGACTTCAGGTCTACTGTTGGTCTTCTACAATATGTAAGTTATTGTGCTAAGCTCTGATGATACAAATTCAAAAATAAGGCACGGACTTTACATTCTATCAGGAGAAAGAAAACATGTGACATGTTAACAAATAAAAAAAGACAAGACAATTTTAAGAAGGGGCACACACATAGCTGGAGGAATCAGGAAAGTCTTTCATGTTGGAGGTGGTATTTGAGCTGATCTTTGAAGGAAAAGCTAGGATACAGGTCAATGAAGAGAGCAGCAGTCCAAAGATAGAATTTTTAGCCTTTCCTTTTATAGAGAAACGAGTCTCTCTCCCTCTCTCTCATGTGGGCTATGTGTTAGGGGTCAAGGATCAAGCTTCACATTTAACTTTATTGATTCTTTTTTCCCCCCCAAAGACTTTGAAGCTGAGGCTATGAATTGACTTTCTTATCTATCAACAAATCCAACAGGAGAGAGAGAGGGTTTTTCATATGGGCACCATATCTATGTGTTCATAGTTTTTGTTGACAAGGAAATCAGGTGGAAATTAACCAGCTTCAAGAATTCAACATCAAAGATGAATAAAAGAGCACTGAATCATTTTTAACTAAACTAGAATAGAAACAAATGCATATAATAGAGAGATGTTGATTTGTGTTTACTTCTAAAACAAGGGATTTTCTGAATAAAATCATACAAAATAGTAAAGTATACTTGAATGTAAAGGGGCTATACAAGAAAAATATACATACAATACTTAGCAAAAATTTACTCTAATTGTGGCAAAGGAGGAATTTATAGACTTGCATTTCTCAGCAATGAATCAAAGTGATTAACAAAAAAGGGGAAAGTTATTTCAAATAAGTTTTTAATTTTACTAACAATGAAGGAGAAGAGGGAGATAAGGTTCTTTGGAGAAATTATATATTTATAAAAATAATTACATATTTATATTATGAGAAGGGAAGAGCTATTGTTTATTTATAAAAGTTAAGATGATTTTACTGTAGAGAGTAACAAACCCACTAACAATTTTTATTCACTAACAAACAACCCTGCTTGGTTCTTGGCCAGACAAAACAGTTTTTGAACTACCTAAATAAAGGATAGCTATATTATTTGGAATTTTGAGAATTGTTTCCTTTGGCTAAAAATCAAGCAGCCATGTTTGTTAGTAAGTAAAAATTGTTAGTGAGTTTGTTACTAATAAAAAATTGCTAATGATAAAATGATTTTAACTCATAAATAAAAGTGATCTTAATAATTTTTCAATAAAAGTGATCACTCTTCAAGTGATTAGAGAAAATAAGGGCAATTTAAAAGCCACTACTCTGAGTAATTGTCTTACTGCGGAAGAAATAAGAAGTTAAAGATCAAATGTGTGAGTGGGGATTGAGGGAAAAATTGAAAATTCTTGTTACAGGAAATTTCAATACCAGAATTTTCATGGCTTATGAGATGGATCAATAGGCAAAATTCAGGAAGTTTACTAGAGATAGACTCAATCCTGTACTTATTAATTCAATTGTTTGTGAAAAAAACTGTGGACATGAAAAATATTCCAGGAAAGAGTTAATTATGAACAATATTTGAGGAAAGTATTCCTGTTTATTTTAGCTTATTTTACCTGGCCCCAGTTTTTTCCCCTTTCCAGGGGCAGACTAAGAGTTGGCCTCCTTTTTAGGCAGAATATAAA
Organism: Macrotis lagotis; assembly: GCF_037893015.1. Classification (NCBI taxonomy): domain Eukaryota; kingdom Metazoa; phylum Chordata; class Mammalia; order Peramelemorphia; family Peramelidae; genus Macrotis; species Macrotis lagotis. The sequence goes on from NC_133666.1 coordinate 285,562,543, forward strand.
TTGCATTCTAATCGGAGCTGTGGGTCTCTAACATAAAGCAATACATCACTTAGTTTATAGATTGCTGTGTTATAAATAGCCCATCCAAAATAAGTCATATATTCTATGAACCCCAAAGTACACTGCCTGAAAGAACAGGTGTGTTTTATCTCCTTTCATATAAACAACAGGGTCTGACCTGTGAGTTCATTAAAAAGTGAGAGAGAAAGAAATCTAACAGTGGGTGGTAAAATTCCTTCTGGACTATCTGGATATCTAAGGAGTCTTTTTCCAAGTGATCAATGATCATCTGGGTAGGTTCCCCTTTTAGGCTCATAAAAAAGAGTGTATTGGGTACATGATGACAGGCAGCAGAAGAAATGAATTATGGGGAGAAGGGAAGTACTTCCTTCTACAAGTCAATTAAAGCAGATAATTTCCTATGTGAGCAGCATTTAACCAAAATTTCAAAGTATTTTATAAATCTAGGCATGAAGACAAGAAATAAAAGTCCTACAGATTTCATCTAATGTTGAAATGGAGTTATATATTGCTAAAGCTGGATTGCAATTGTCCCCTGGACATAAGAAGAATTAGAAAGATTATCAGACCTATAAATGTAGATATGAAAGGGCTCTTAGAGATTACCTAATACAATCCTCTCATTTCACAAATAGAGAAACTGAAGTTTGTGACTTGCCCTATGTCACACAAATAATAAATGATAAAGCCAGAATTTGAATACAAGTCTTCTAACTCTAGTGCCCATGCATTTTCTACTGTACTCTGCTCTTCCACATAAGACTGAGAATCACAAATTTTCAGATGGAAGAGACAGTAGAAATCATGCAATGCAACCTCTTCATTTTTTTAGGTTTTTGCAAGGCAAATGGGGTTAAGTGGCTTGCCCAAGGCCACACAGCTAGGTAATTGTGGTAATTATTAAGTGTCTGAGACCGGATTTGAATCCAGGTACTCCTGACTCCAAGGCCGGTACTTTATCCACTACGCCACCTAGCCTCCCCAACCTCTTCATTTTTACAGACAAGAGAACATGCCCAGGATGTAGGAAGTGACTTGCTCAAGGTCACACAGCTTGCAGGTGACACAGTTGGGATAAAGACACAGATCTTGCAACTTCAAAGCCAGGACTCTCTCCACCATACTTTATGGAATTCTTTTATTTTTCTCTTTCTCAGTGGCCCATCTGAACAAGTGAGTCTCAGCATAAAAACCAGAAATCCTAGTTTCTGTAGCTTTTGTAGAATTAAGAAAATTCTCAACAAAATAAGGCAATGACATTCTTCAGTCTCAATTTGCTTTGCTGCTGATCAAAGAGATAAAGACTTGTCATAAAACTGTACGTTCTTCCCTTCTTTATGTAGTCTAGTGTATACTAAAAACAGCCAAGAAGAAATCTCCCTTACTCACAGATATGACATTTCAAACAGATAGTATCAGAGCTTCAAATAGTCCAAAGGAATCCTGAATGCTAACATTTTAAGCGATTGCTTAGCTTCATGTATTTTAACAGCATGTATGATGAGACAAGTTAAAACTCCTTTACAACTTTTTGTTCTATTAATAAAGTTTCTGTGACAAAAAAACAAACAAAAAACTTCTCTATATATCTTAAAAACACTTGCCATAGGAAACGAGCCAAAGGACTGTAAAGTAGCAAATTATCATGGCCACAAACCAAAATATGATGAAAACAACAATAACAATAACCAAGCTGCAGGAAAATGGGAACTGTTATATAGAAAAGCCTCTTTGCAACTGGAAACATAAGTTATGGGATCTTTTCAGTATAAAACCTCTGATCAGCATGGAACATTAAAAGACCTAGGATATAGAGAGTAAGAATTGACAGGAACTTGGGCCTTTCTTACTAGCAAGGATAGTTGGAAAAGAAGAGAACTGGGGGGCAAAGATCTCAGAAAAAGGGATAAGATTGGTGGAAATGTGCACAAAAGAAAAAAAAAGTGAGAAAAGAATGCCTTGGATCATTCTTTCTAGGATCTTGAGATTTTAAATAACACTGGGTTGAAAAATTACCTCTAGATATAGGAGGACTTAATTTTTTTTGTTTTGGGTTTTGTTTTTTTGTTTGTTTGTTTCTAGAAACTACTAGGAATGAATCCATGCTTCTATATTTCATCCATATGGATACTTCCTGCAAAAATGCATATCACAAATTCATCTGCACCTTCTCAACCGATGCTATGCTATCTTCATAAAACAATGAACATGGAATAGCTGAAGATGAGGTGAAGGATGATATCTGAGCTTCTCCAGAGAGGACATGTGAGTACACTGCATTGGGGAAGGAAGAAAGAGGAGGGGATTAACGGAGTGGAATTCTTGTTCAGGATTTCAGACAAATCAGGAGGTTCCAGGCAGTCAGTGAATCAAGAAAAGTTCCTCAGGAGTTCCATTTAACATAATGCTTTTTATTTCTCTAGATCTATTAACATATTTTGGATATCAATGAAGTTTTCAGGCTATCCAAAATGATCCTATTTTCTCACTACATAGCTATGCCACCTTCTTTTCTGTTCCTAGAATTCTGTTAGTATCCTTTATTTCTCCTACATAATCCTTCATTTATAATATGCTACAACCTACTAACACCCACCATGTGCCTCTCAATTGCCCTTTGGATGACCTGCAATTAATTCTTCAGAGTCTAGTTATTCCATGACTCATAGCCATTCAGCATCCTCAGAAATGGTGAGGTCTTCCAGATGCTTTTGTTTACAGATGACAATTTGCTCTTCACATCAGTCCCTGAAATACTGCAGAGTTTCCTAAATAAGATCTATGATTATTCAAATGAGTTTAACCTAACTATTCACATAGGAAAAAGCAAGTGGATGAAGAATGCCTATTTTTTAGCTCAATGGTTCTCAAACTTTTGGGTTTCAGGATCCCTTAAAATTACTGAGGACCACCCAAAACTCTTTCTTTTCTTGGATTGTTAATATTTATAGCATTTGAAATTGAAATCCTTAGTATTATAGTGAAAATAATTTTGACCTTTCAGGCACCCTGAAAGAGTCTCAGAAAACCCCAGGGATCCTCAGGACCACCTTTTGAAAACTGGTAGTTTAAGCAACAATGTACAGATGGATGGACAATCCATAGAGTTGGTACATCAGAATCTATATCTTGGATAGACATTGTGAATGGGCATGTTACTCATCATAGAACTAAACAGAAGAAAAATAGACTGGTTGGTGTTTGTAAAATTTGCAGTACTTTTTTTAATGATCCTATAGAAGTGCCAGAAACAAAGGCCCATTTTGTTAACATCAACATTATCTCCCAATGTTGTAAGACTGCAATTCATTGGATGTAAGTAAAATAGAATAAATGAGGTTCCAAAATCTGGATAATGAGAATTTAGTTCCTAGAGTAAGGGATGCCCACCCTTATTCTTGAGATATTGAAAGAACACCAGGGCTAAGATTAGGGATCGATCTCCCTGTTTGAAGATTATATTTAGTGACTTTAGTTTGAAGATTATATATATTAGTGACTTTTCACTAATTGTCATCTGTAAACAAAACACTTTTCACTATTCAAGGCAGTAAGTTGTTCTCCAAAAGAGAAAGTAGTTTCTCTGTGTGATGTTGCATAGTTTATTTTTTTCATTCTTTTTTTATTATTTTTTGAATTTTACAATTTCCCCCAATCTCGATTCCCTCCCCCCCCACAGAAGTCAGTCTGATAGTCTTTACATTGTTTCCACATTATACTTTAATCAGAATTGAATGTGTTGAGAGAGAAATGATATCCTTAAGGGAAAAAATAATATATAAGAGATAGCAAAATTACATAATAAGATACCTTTTTAAATAAAATTAAAGGTAACAGTCTTTGGTCTTTGTTCAAACTCCACAATTCCCTCTTTGGTTACAGATGGTATTCTCCATTGCAGATACCCCAAAATTCATAGTTTATTTCTTTATGGTCTAGGTATTGCCCATGCATTCAGATGCAGTACTAAGGGGTAGTAGATAAAGCAGCCTGCAGAAGGGGATCTCCTTAACTTGGCAGTGTTGTTGAAAAGCAGTGACATCTGAGAGCTAACTTTCTGTAATGGCTAAATATCATGTATGAAGAGCTATCACAGACTTCATCAGATTGGGCAATGGATAAGGAGGTAAAAAGATGTAGCCCAAGGAACAACCCAGAATTAGAGGTCCATCCTCCACAGATATGACTTCCATTAAACTTTAATGCATAATACAAGATGGGACTCCTGATTATAGGAACCCTTGCACCAAGAGATAATTTTAATGTAGGTGATCTCTTTTTAATGGAATCTTTCTCTAGCAATTATAATTGACATCAGAAGACTTGTGAAATAAGCCCATTAATTACCACTGATTTCTAATATTGCTTTCTATTGTGAATAACCTTTCTTTTTGGTACATTGTAAATGATGATGATGATGATGATGATGATGTTTGTCCTTTATTCTGGAAGAAGAAGACCATGACATCAGGGAGTTGATGCCATGACAAGCACATCAATTGGACTTGAATGAAAGGGTGCTATACTAAGTCACCAACCTCACTTTCTCCTCCAGAGCCATATGGGTCCAGTGGTCAGACATTAATCAGGATGACTGGAGATGGCACTGGATGTGAGGCTACAGGCTTAAGTGACTTGGATTCAAACTCTCAAACTCCTGACTCCAAGACCAGGTCTCTATCCACTATGTCACACAGCTGCCCCAAATTATAGTAGTGAACTTGTAAGTGTGTGTTTCTGGGTGGGGTGTATGTAGTGAGTGTGAGGAGATAACTGGGGTAAAATTGACTGGACAATCCTAGGTAAGTGATATGACCAATATGACAGGATACTCTCTCAAGAAAACCAGACCTCTATATAGATGACAGTTTTTAAATTATGAGTCACAGAGATACTTGCTTTTCATGTACAAGACCAAAAAAAAGGCTTCAAAACCCAGTTCTGATATTTACTACTTGTGGGATCTTGGACAAACCTTTTACTTCTTCAGTCCTTGGGTTTCCCCATTTGCAAAATGAATAAATTCATTGCAACTCTAAATTTTTAGTCCCCCTCATTTTTCTGATTCCCTTGACAGATAGGTAATCCTTTGAGTTGCTTTTCCAATAGCAGGGAGGCTTATGTTTTTGTTGTTGAAGATATTTAAGCAAGGTCTCCCTATCCAAGTTGGGATTGCAGGTTCATGGGACCAATCACCATAATAATAAGCAAGAGAGCTTTGATCTGCTGCATTTAGGACCTGGATTGGTTTGCCCCTCTTCAGGGTTGGCAGTCCCCATTCTGAAGGCTCATCTTATTCATGCCAGATACCTAACTGACTTGGTTCAGTGCAATTCAGCACTGAGGTCCACCTCAAGAGGTCCACCTTCCACAACCTCCCTGGTAGTAAGGATCATAGACATCTACTGTCATTCATACTCACTCTCCAGAAGAATATATTTGCAAGATTCAGATATTTATTACTAAATGCCTGCTCTGTGAAAAGCACTGATAGGTATTTGAAGGGGGAGGAATGATAGAATGAAACAGTAGCTTATACTGTAGTAGAGGGTAAAATAACACAAAATTCAACTGGGAGAGTTGACAGAGAAGGGAGAATGGGGAGATACATTACAAAGGTTTTTGTTGTTGTTCTTGTTGAGGCACATGCCTTGTAGAAAGGCACTGAGCTAAATTAGAAAAAGCATTTACTTTAGAGCTCAATTTCTCTGTGTAATATATAAGAGGTAGATTGCTTCACTTTCATTTAGCTTACTATGAATGGCATAAATCTGATTCACATGTGCCTCTGTAAATTTTATGGGTTTTGATTATATGAATTCAGAACTTGTCATATTTTTAAAAATACAAATAGCAAATAAAATTCTGCATGACCTCTTTTAAGGACAGGAATTATGAGTACATTTTCAGCAATATTATTTTAATTTTTTATAAAATGAGATAATTAATAACCAAATCAAAGTAATAACTAGATATCCCAAAATAACTGTTATACACATTTATTTGTAAATAGTTAATACTCATATAAAAAGCTATTATATCTATATTTTACATGTATATTTCAAGGATGGGATTGATGCTAATTGATGTTTATTTTAGCAACTAAAATAAAATACAATAAGGAAAATGTATAGCAGTGTGATTTGGAATCACATGTACCTGGAAATTTCCAAGGAAATTTTTCAATTTTGTCTGACTCTTTGTGACTCTATTTAAGTCTTTGTTGGCAAAGATATCAGAGTGGTTTGCCACTTTCTTCTCCAGCTCATTTTACAGATGAAACAACTGAGGCAAATAGGGTGACATGGCCCTTGTCCAGGGTCACACAGTTAAAAGTGTCTGATGCCAGATTTGAACTATGGAAGATGATTCTTCTTCAGACTGGATGCTCAATCTACTGAGCCAAAAACCCATTGAAGATTTTTTTAGTCATGGAGAGAAGCAACATGGTCAAGTTTGTATTTCTGTCAACTCATCAGAACACGAACATTTATTAATCACCTGCTATGTTCTGGGAAACAGAATCAGAGCATCTGAAAAAAGAAAAGAAAAAAATAAAGGTTCAACCAGTAAAAATGTCTGGATTTGGGAGGAGTCCTGTGTGGGAAGAGTATGTAAAGAGGAGCAAGATATAAGAATTTTAGAAATGAAGGAAGGAGCTTTTTAAAAATATTGATTCATCATCTGTATAGAGAGAAGGGAGAAACCAGAAGTAGGCAGATGACCAAAAAGGATGAGTAAGTAGTCCAGTCTGGTCCCTTGAAATAGAGCAAACCAACAAGCCTAAACTGTCTTCATTAGTTTTATACTCTTAGTGAATTAACTCAACCCAGAAAGAATAGACAAGACAGGATGCCTAAATGTAGATTGTCAGACTCACAAGTAAACACTTAGATGTGATAGATGGGGGTCAACAGGTTTATAATTTTTTTAACTGGCATGAAAAATGGTGTAACAGGAGAAGGTTAGTTGAGAAATCAGCTAGAGGGGTCACAGTATGAGAAAGAACAAAAAGTTCTCATTTATCTTCAACATTAATGTTTCAGGAAACCAGATAGGTGCTGTTTCCCCTTATTTTTCATAACTGCCCCCCCATAAATCAGATTCAAACTGACTCCTAGTCTTCCAGGAAATCCACACTCCATTCAAAAATACATCAACAAAAGGAGGAGACCCAGGGTCACACTCAGGGGCTGACCTCTTTCTCTTTGTGATGGACATTAGGTATCATCAGGCTTGACCCAGATCTAACCGAGCATCTCCTGCCTGGAGAAAGTAATCTGTGAGCCAAGCAACACATCAGAGGATGGAAGGGTTAATGTCACTAATTTATCTTAGCAGGGTGTGAACTTCAAAGTCCATTGGAAGCTCCCTCAATGTTAACATTTCAGAGCAGAAAGCACAAACACCCAGCTTTCAAGACATCAAATTTTTCTTTTAAGAGATAACCGCTTCTGACTCAGAGGACAAATATTAAAAATAAAAATATCCAATCCAAACAGAAACCAGACCAGCTCTCCACAGCTCCACACAAGCTTGGTGGTCTGGAGGTTAAAAAAAATCAAGTCCCATGTATGTATGTATAAATGTGTGTGTATAAGTGCATGAATATGTGTGTGTGTGTGTGTGTGTGTGTGTCTTAAGTGCACACACTCCTGTACAGATATCTTAAATAGTTTCCTTTACCCTCCCCTTTTGAAAAGCTAGCTAAGGTATACAAATCCATCAGCCTGAAACAAATCTCATTTTACAGTGATGAAACATGGTATTGTGGAATATAAATAGGAGATATTTCATTAGTATAAAGCAAAAAAAGAAAAAATCCCTAAGCCAGGGTGCACTTTCACTGTGAAGCTTCAAGTCACTGTCTTTTATCACATCTATCCCTGAGAATCTCTTTGCTTTCTTTTTTCCTCCCCTATTTCTTCACCTTACCACCACCACCACCTCCCAAGGCAGGAGACTTACAGAGAATGAGCAGTATAAGGGCATTTCATTTATCAATGGTAAGTCCAATGTGTAGGTGTTACAACAAGAACTTGAAAAAGAAAAAGTATTAGTTTTAAATTCAGGAGACTGCAGTCTGCGCTCTGATTTCTCTAAATATGCCTCCCTCTGCCTAAAGTCTCTTCAGAAGAACTTACTTCCTTTTCCCCTTAGTCTGCCCTTCTGTTCTGCCTGTGACTCATCCATAAGTGAACAAAACTCCAGATCTGCACCTTTCACCAACCCTGGGAGGAACTCCTTTTGTCTCTCTGATTCACAAAACATGAAGCTACCCATCTTGGCAGGACCAGAGCTGAGCACAAAGGGATGGAAACTCAATACTAAAAATACTAATTCCCCTCCCTCCCCAGTTTTCCTTCTCTACTACATTTTAAACACTCATTGACACAGGATCTTTGGTCTAGGACTCAAAGGAGTTCTAGAAGTCATCTAATCCAAATTATCATTTTACAAATGAGGAAACTGAGGCCCCACAGTTAATAAACAATAATCAAGTCAGCCATGGTTAAGTAACTACTATGCTCCAGGATACACTTAGATTTGGAGTCAGAAAGGACATTACAGATGACGCTGTAATCCAAATCCCTCATTTTAAAGATGAGGAACCCAAGTTCTGAAGAAGGTAAGAGTTTCATCCAAAGTCCCACATATTGGATGTAGCAGAGCCAGGATTCAAATTCAGGTGGTCTGATTCTAAATTCCTTATTTTTTCCATTGCCTCTATCACTAGTTCAAGAGGTTAGTGGGACATTGTCAGTTTTGAACTGTTCTCTATTTAACTTCATAGTAGAATACAGATGACCCTGGATTCTTTAACCCCATGCTAGCGAAGCATGGAATTCAAGTAGAAACCTAGAATGAATCTTGAACCCTTCATCCTGGAAATGGCCTGACCAAGCTTCCAATATACTCATCATCTGCTTTGCTATGGGACCATGAATTTTTCAATTACATTTTCTCTGAAAGACCATGTACTAAAACATCTACATCAGTGGAGAGAGTACTTATACCGAAAGAGTCAGAGAGCCTTGAAGAGAATATTTATTCAAGTACATAAGCAAAAGAGCCTTCCCCATCCTTCCTATTCAATTCCTCATCAAAACCTCCAGAAAGGGGGCGTAGCCAAGATGGCGACAAGAAAGTATCGAGTCTTAGGCGCTCTCTCATAAAACTCATAAGCTAAGGACTCTAACTAAATTTTCAAGAGACAGAACCCACAGAAGGACCCAGAGAGGCAGTTCTCCTACTCAAGGTAACCTGGAAAAGAGCAGAAAGGCTCTGCTCCCGGAGTTGGAGGGGAAGCCTGCTGCAGGGGCAGCCCACCAGAGCAAAAGAACTTCAGCCTCCAGGAGGCAGCCCCAGGGCGCTGGGAACCACAGCTCACAGCAGTGGGGGAGTCTCCTGAGCTACACCCCAGGAGCACTAGGCACAAAGTGGGGGAACAGCGGGGAGACCTCTGCCAGAGCAAGCACAGGGAGTCCAGCCATCAGGGCACACAGCAAGCAACATGGTCTTTCAGCAGCCCAGATCCAGGAAACAGAAGCAGGCAGAGCAGGTAAGCAGGAGCCCCCAGGGCATGAGCCCATTGAACCTAGGGAGTGGAGTGAAGAGAGAGACACTGCAGAGCTCTGTCCTCTGCCCATGGAACAGGACTCTGGAGTTCTGACGACATTCACATTCTGATCGCAGTCTAGGCCCCCCCCATAGAACAGCAGGGCCCCCCCACCTCAACCCCGTGGGAGAGGGGGGCACCTATGGTCATTCACAGACCAGGAGGGAGGACAGAGCCTCACACCGAGACCCTTGTGGGAGTGTCCTAAAAGCTCAGGAAGCACCCCAAAAACAGGCTTAGGCTGGGAAAATGAGCAAGCAGAGAAAAAATAGGAACACCATTGAGAAATACATTATCTATGATCGCAAGAAGGATCAATATACCCAGTCTGAAGATGAGGAAGCAGAAGCTCCTGCATCTAAAGACTCCAAGAAAAAACAGAAATTGGGATCAGGCTATGACAGAGCTCAAAAAAGACTGTGAAAATCAAATGAGGGAGTTAGAATAAAAACTGGGAAAAGAAATGAGAGAGATGCAGGAAAAACATGAAAATGAAGTCAGCAGCTTAGTCAAGGAAATCCAAAAAAATGCTGAAGAAAATAGCAGGCTAAAAACCAGCTTAGGTCAAATGGATAAAATAGCTCTTATTGAGGAGAAGAATGCCTTAAAAAGCAAAATTGGCCAGATGGAAAAAGAGATAAGAAAACTCTCTGAGGAGAACAAATCCTCCAGACAAAGAATAGAATTCAGGGAGATCAATGAATTTACCAGAAATCAAGAATCAATACTTTAAAACCAAAAAAATGAAAAATTAGAAGAAAATGTGAAATATCTCATTGAAAACACAACTGATAAGGAAAACAGACTTAGAAAAGATAATTTAAAAATTATTGGAATACCTGAAAGTCATGATCAGGAAGAGAGCCTTGACATCATTTTCAAAGAATTACTACAGGAAAATTGCCCTGATATTCTAGAAGCAGAGGGTAAAATAGAAATGGAGAGAATCCACAGATCTCCATGAGAAAGAGATTCCAAAAGACCAACCCCTAGGAATATTATAGCCAAGTTCCAGAACTCCCAAATCAAAGAGAAAATATTACAAGCAACCAGAAGGACACAATTCAAATATCATGGAGTTGCAGTCAGGATCACACAGGACTTAGCAGCAACTACATTGGAAGCGCATAGGGCTTGGAATATAATATACCAGAAGGCAAAAGAGCTTAGAATGCAGCCAAGAATGAACTACCCAGCAAGGCTGAATGTCCTCTTCCAGGGAAAAAGATGGACTTTCAATGAACCAGGAGAATTTCAAATGTTCCTGTTGGAATGGCCAGAGCTGAACAGAACATTTGATCTTCAGATACAGGACTCAGGTGAAGCATAGAGAGTGGAGGAGAGGGGGAAAATATGAGGGACTTAATGATGATGAACTGCATGTATTCCTGCATAGAAAAATGACACTGATAATACTCATATTAACCTTCTCAGTTACTAGAACAGGTAGAGGGAGCTTTTATAGTTGAAGCACAGGAGAAAGCTGAATTTGAAGATAAAATATGGTGTAAAAATGGAGTCAATAGAAAAAAAACAGAAATGTAATGAGAGAAAGAAAAAAGAGAAAGGGAATAGGCCAAGATATTTCATATAATAAGATTTTTCTTTATTACAATGAGCTATTGCAATGATATGGAAGGGGGAGGCAAGGGGGAATGAGGGAATCTTTGCTCTCATCAGAGGTGGCTAGGAAAGGAAACAGCATATATACTCAATGGGGTATAGACATCTGGAGTAAGAAGGAGAGAAGAGGGACAGGGGGAAGGAGGGGATGTGAGTGATGGAGGAGAGGATGGACCATGGGGGGAGAGTGGTCAGATATAACACATTTTCTTTTTTACTTCTTGCAAGGGGCTGAGATTGTAAGGCCTGTCCAGGACCATAGGGCCAGGTGGATGCTAGGCCTAAGGGGTGGTAAGGGGGCTCAGGGCCTCTTGGCCCCAGGACCAGGGATCTATCTGCTGTGCCACTCAGCTACCCTACAGCAGAGTCAGTGAAAGGAGAGAGAAAATATAGCACATGGTAGTGGAGAAATAAGAAAGGAGGGAGTTGCAATCAGCAATGGCAATGTTGGAAAAATATGGAAGTAACTTTTGCAATGGACTTACCATAAAGAATGAACCCGCGACAGAGTTGTTGGTGTTGGAACAAAGACTGGAGCACATTTATTATTATTATTATTATTATTATTATCATTATTATTATTATTAGGGGGGGTGCAGGGCAAATGGGGCTGGCTGGCCTGCCTGGGGTAGCATAGCAGGGTGATTGTTGGTTGTCTGAGGCCAGATTTGGACCCGGGTGCTCCTGACTCAAGGGCCAATGCTCTGTCTGCCACCTAGCCACCCCTACTATTATTACTATTTTATTTTATTTTGGGTCTTTTTTTTTTTTTGGTTTTTGCAGGGCAGTGGGGTTTGGGTGTCTTGCAAGTCACATGACTGGGTGATTGTTGGGTCTACGGGGCCAGATGTGGGCTCGGGTGCTCGTGGCTCCAGGGCTGGTGCCCTGTCCATTGTGCCACCTGGCCATACCTATAATTATTACTATCATTTTTTGTAATTTTAATTTTTTTCCTCTCCCCTTTACTTTATCGCTCAAGCAAGTCTATATTTATGGGGGGAGGGGGCATTTTATTTACTCTTAAACAAGAATATTTTATTAATGTAAAAAAACATTTGTATAAAATGAGAATAAATATTTAAAAAAAACCTCCAGAAAAATTTACCTTAGACTACTTCACCAATTCTCATTCAAACCAAAGCAGAATAGAAACAATCCCTGAAATTATTTCCATCTGACCAAGACAGACTATTATCATTTTTATCATGTATGTAAACACCTTTTCAAATATGTTTCTTTTGCCATGGTACACTTGGGCTTTTAGGATTAGGCCTTGTCCAAAATCTCAGTTTTCATATCTGTAAAATGAGCAATTCAGTTCCAAGATCTCTATGGTTCTCTGGTTCTAATATTTAGGAAATTGAATTTCAGTTTATACTATAAGAATAGCATAAAGGGGTAATAAATTTAAGCTTAGGTTTGAATCCTGGTTCTGAACTTACTTTATGTTGGACTTTGGTCATTTAACCTTTTTGGGACTCAATTTCTTCAACCATTAATTAATATATTAGGTAGCATGTCTATTTCACCTTGACCTTTATAAAGTAATTTATAATTATTATTATTTAATTTGATCTTCAGAACAACTCTAGGAGGTAGGTACTGATATTGGCCTTAATTTACAAATGAAGGAACTGAAGGCAAAAAAGTGGTTAATTAAATGACTTGCACACAGTCACACAGCTAGGAACTATCTCAGGCCAAAATTTTTCCTGTCTGAAGCACTATATTTCTTTAGTTGCTGCTACAATTAAAATGAGTATGCTGAACTCTATTTTGTCTTATGTTCCCATTTCTCATTTCTAATTATAAATAACTTATACAGGCAACAATATTCAGTGGAAAGGAGGTACTAGAGTTGGACTTGGAGGACTGAGGTTTGAATCTGAGATCAGCTATTTAATAACCACATGACAATGCAGAAGTCATTTAATCTCTCTCAGTTTTCTGAAGTGTAAAATGAGGAGGTTGAACTTTATTATTTCTGAGGTTCCTTCTAGAACTAGGATTGTGAATACAGGACTGCTTTAGCAAAGTCAAATTAAGGCAGGATGGTGAAATTTGACCTCTGCCCATGTTTCATCCCTATGCCATTCCCCAATCCCTTGCTCCACTTTAGGGAGAGGTCTAGGCCAGTAGTTCTTCACTCTAGTCTTAGCTGAGTTTCCTAGTCACTGGGCTTCACCACAATACCAAAACTTTCCTTTCACCCTAGAACCATCTAGGTGCTGCTCCCATTGATGTATTCCTTCCAGGACTTCCATTTTGGGGAAGGGACCAGGCTGACTATCCTTAATTCCTTTCCCATCTGTGCTTCTCATTCTCTCTAGACTTTTCCACCATGTCCCATTATGGATGCTCCCCATTCCATTTCTTATATTTTGATTCATTTTTGTGCTTTATCTTTCTCCTTTAGGATGAAAATTCTCTGAGAGCAAGGACTGTCTTCCTTTTTATTGGTATTTGCATTCCCAGTGCTAAGCACAGTAAATCCTTAATAAATTCTTGTTGCCTGTGTGCTCATTTTCGCACTTTCTCTTTCATTCCCATGTAGATGGAGGAACTCCTGTAAAAAAGTTTTTCATATGATCTTATGTTCAATATTCCAAATTATGGAGTCTTATGATAAGGCATCAGATTGACTGTTCTCTTCCTCTGCCCTTTTACAGCTTGTGCCGTTTCCCTTCCTCCTGTATCTAAAGCAGAGAACCAACCTCTTTGCTAGCAGTCTCAAGCCAGGTGTGTGGTATGTAGATTAGTCTCGGAAGGAAAAATGAAGAATCTTGTAAGGAAACGTTAAGTTGGCTGAGATCATGAGATCATCCAATTTTCCCCCCTTAGAATCAACATCAGCAGAGAAAAGGAAAAGATATTATTTTTCAGCTCTTTTGAAAAACAGTGGCTAATTAGAAGAAAACTAATTTGACTGAAAAAAGAAAGTTCAAAGTTGGATAAGGTAGTAAGAAGAAGAGAGTAGGAAAACAGCAGGGGTTTAATTCCCTACCCCCCTTCTCCAATCTTTCTTGTTTTCTTGTGCTAAATGAATAGTTTTGGAAACCCAGATAAAGCTGATTTCCAGAGAAAAAGTTTACACAAACCTATACCTGTAGCAGTTCTCACTAGGAAAGTTAAATGCATTTGAAAGGAGAGGGGGCCAGGAAGGAAGGGTTTTTGATTCCTGCCCTTGTCTGACATCTTCTGATGGTCCAGATATTTCAATTGCATATCATGTCCCATGGTCTTAAAATTAATTCCCTCTGGTCCTTCTCTTTTCAAAAAGTTCCATTGATTCTGTATGAGAAATGATGACAGGATCAAGGTTTACCATTATTTTTTAAATTCAATTTCCTGATTCAGTCTCACCTCTCCCCAGCCCCATAGTTCAAGGGTAGAAGGTGACCCCATTATAAAAGTGGTCTTTACTCCAGCAACCAACACTGAGGGATTATAACCAATAGCATCCTGCCCCTTCAGAAATTTCTGATAAAATTGTATTTGGTGTATTGGGTTACATATATGAATTAATAATTATTTGATGCTTTAGAATAATAATTTAGATAAACCTTTTTTGGTATATTTTGCTGGAGAAGGGAAAAGGGACTAGAACTCTGATTTAATTGATATAGCAAGTTTTCAGAGCCAAGAGAAAAACTCCCTCCAATAATGCAGACAAACATTTACTATGCAATTTATAGTCTTATAAGAGAAATTAAGAGACTTGCCCAGAGTTATACAGTACTTTAAAAAAAAATTTTCCCATAAAATGACTGAAAATTAGGCAGTCATTATTATCTTTATCTAAAAAAGGAAAAAAAATTAAACGGAAAGATTAAGCAGTCCAGTGTTTAGCACTGTGGCAGGCATATAGTAGGTATTTAATAAATTCTAATTGATTGATTACTTACCCAAAATCACACAGCAAGAAGTTACAAAATTTGGACTGGCTTTCTGACTTCCACTATGCCATAATGACTGTACTTACAAAATGAAAGAAAATTTTTAAAAATTTATTCAGTGTTGCTGAATCATCTTATATGCTAATCAAAACTTATTTATAGGGTGGAAGGCATTATGTAAATGCAAAATTCACTCTTAGTCTTCCTAAATTGCATAGATGGTCATATCAAATCAATATAAACTGTAGCATATATGAAATTTATTGTTCTAATAAAATAAAACAAAGTTAATCTGACATTTTCTGTGATATATCTAATAGCAAACTACATGAAAATTGGGCATAAATGGGAAGCAATTAAAGTATTATAATTTTAATACTTTGACCAAAATAAATCAATTTTTTTCTCCTCACTTTGTTAATTTTAAAGTATTCATAATCAAGGTGATAGCAGTGTTTTCATCCTTGACAAAGACACTGAGTCTTACCTAAGTAAATAATTAGTGGGTTTCTAATCTTTACATTCTCTTACCACTAATTCAAAACACGGCACCTAAACCATCTCCTTCTTTGCAATTCTTGCCTGTCATAGATTCTCCACAGAAGATTCTCCCAATGTGATTATCCTGAGACTGTCCTCTGCTTAAAATTTTAAAATTAATTTGTTTAAATATTACAAGAGTACCAATGTGACATTAAAGCAATACAACTATAGTCTCTCATCCTTGCTCTTAGACTGAATCACTTCTTTTTCTGGCGATACAATTTAGGCTACTTCTCATACACAAATCAATATAAGTCTACAATCTCCTGACATAGTCATGTGTCTTGTCACTATAGCTTGATTCACTTGCTATTTGGATTTTTTGAAGATTGCAGTATTATGTTCATAATTATGTAAAATCAATCAGAATATCAGAAAATATTCATTTCAGAGATGTGCACTTTTGGAGAAGCAACAAGCTTAGAATCATTTAAGTAATGTACAATTTCTCTAATACAATTCCATCCAATCTCCAACTGAAATCTGGGACAAGCTCAGTTTTTATTTGAAGTGACTATTCAGGATAAATATTTTGATAAGCTACCTCAATGAACTATGTCCATCTAGGAAGGGTAAGGAGAGGGTAAGACTCAAAGTATTGTACCTAAAACTCAGGAATATCTGGGGTCATTATCCCTTCTTAGATACAAGTTATGTGATTCTAGGCAAGTTGTCTTTAGACAATGGGAAGATTATGATGTCCTCAACAGAAATCAGGAAGTTTAGAAGAGGAAAGAGTTTAAGGAAAAATATGAATTCAGTTTAGGCATGCTGAATTTAAGATTTCTCTAAGACATCCACTTAGAAATATCCAATAAGCAACTGGTGATCTGGAACTGAAACTCAGGGGAAAGAGTCATCTAAAAGAGATGATAGTTAAATCCATGGGAGTTTACTAAGAGAATATAAAGGGAGAAGAGAAGAGAACTCAAGACAATGGGTAATAGCTACAGGTAGGAATGATAACTTGGATAATGAGCTGGAAGAGGTAACTAAAAAGACTAAATCAGATAGGAAGCAAACAAGGAGAAGATAGTGTCATTAAAACCCAAAGAGGAGACAGTATCCTGGAGGGGTGGTCAATAATGTCAAATACATCAGATAGGTTGAGAAAGACTAGAAGTGAGAAAAGAAAATCAGATATGACATTTAGTGGTTATTGATAATTTTGAAGTTAGCATTTTCAGTTGAATGATGAGGTCAAAATCCAGACTGCAGAGTTTAGAAGTTAGGAAGAGTTGAGAAAGAGAGAGTAGAGTGTAAGGAAAACCTTTTCAAGGAGTTTGAGAAAGAGAGGAAAGATAAAGAATGATAGTTTGAATATGGCAAAATCTAGAGAAGAGTTGTTTTTGTTGGTTGGTTGATTGGTAATTGTTGTAAGAGTGGGGAGATGAGTTTATTTGAAGTCAGTATGGAAAAGATCAGTTGGTATACTGAAATTGAAGATTAAAAACAAAGAGATTATTGCAGATATAATCTATTAGAAACATGAGAGAGTAGGAGATCAAGTACGCATGTAGAAGAATGACTTTGTCATGGGGAATGACCACTTGTTTGTCTGAGCCTGGAGGAAAAGGAAGGAGAGAATGGGAAATGAGGTCAATGAGTTTTGAGAAGAAGAAAATGAGAGAGAGGGAGCTACCATGAAATGGCCTTAACTTTTTTCAAAAAAGGGTCAGGGTCCTCAGCTACGAGATAGGGAAGTAGAAGACTTACACATTGATATAAATAGGTTAAATATGGTAAAGGAACAATTATCTTGGTATATAGAATTGGAAGAGTTCTTAGAGTTCATCTAATCCAACTCCTTCTTTTACAGATGAGGAGACTGAGGCCCAGAAATAGAGCTAGTAAGTAGAAAAGTCAGGTTGTAAAATTGGGTCTTTGGGCTCCAAATCCTTCCACCAAATCAGACTGTAGGATGTAAGATGTATCAGGTACAAGGAGCCTATAACACCTTCCCAACACCAACAACATTTACCTGTTCTTTATTACCTGCAGGTCTTTTTTACCTGCAAATCTTTTAATAAAAGATAAATCCTTTCACCCTCCACATGGAAACATAAAATGCATGAAAATCCAAATAGTATGAAAAAATAATATAGTGATATGAATACATTTCAGTCAGAACATAAATGTATATATCACACTTTCCTGTTTTGATAGAGTGAGAAAAAGCAAGGAGTTGGTAAGCAGAAAACAGGAAATCCTGGAAGTAAGCAGGGGGAGAAGAAAGGAGAAAGGAGAGTATAGATATCCCCAAAGTTTCACATTTTGACCTTTTTAAAAATCTCATTTACCTTTCATCTGGATAAAAACAAATATATGCAAATGCATTTCATGTCTAACTTGACTGTGCAGACTAGTACCTTCTTACAAATGCTTAGAAATAAGTGTTTTGAAATGGTGAGACTTCATATGTTGGACTGGGGCTCATTTTTAATCAATCTCCTGGAACCGTGTATATATTCATTATAGTCATTCCATGAAATAGAAAACAAATGCCATGTCAGTCCTCACATCTGCTCTTTGCAAAAATTAATTGTGGTAGATTATTACTTCTTTTCTAGCCAAATCAAACCAGGCAACACATTATTTCAGAGCAAAAGACATTTAGTTAAAAGACCAAGTTAAATCTCTAGGACATTCTATTCCATATTGCCAAGGGCACCCCACCTCACAGGTTCCCATGTCATTACCAGGAGAGGGAACACATATAGTCAGGCAACTCATGAACCTGAACCTCTATCTGAACCTGAACCACTCAGTCTTGGATTACATCTCAGTTAGAACACTGCTTTTCTAAAACAGACATGTATAAGCTGTTAATGTCATCTGCCAGGCTGTTTTCTCATCTGTGTTTTAATCTGCTTGTTCCAGAGAGTTATAAAAAGTTCTCTGTTGTGCTGCTATCTCCTGATGCCTCATTGAATTACGACTGTTATACATTTTATTTACTACAAAGGTGAGGTCAGAGTTTTTCCTTATAACGTCCATAGACAAGGGATAGTTCAACTCTTTCATGGGACATACCCACAGTTATGTCCGGACTGCTTTTTTTGATTAGGTTAAGTCATCTTTTGAAATCTTTCCTACCTTAGCAAGCACTCACCTATGATACTATACTGTCAAAGGAACATGGTGATATGGGAAAACCTGACTCTACAAGGTCAAGGTCTCTCCATTGATCACCAATCATCCTTATCTTACTATGTCAGACTACTGGGTTTACATAGGTTAGTGAGAATGATGTTTTTACACCATGGCCCCTAACTTTAATCAATCTTATGTTCAAGTCATAATGTCACTTTTCTGATGTCTTGGTCTTCTTCAATACTGAAGGACAACAACTACCACTATAGACCTTCCTAGTATTCTTTTTTTTTTTAGGTTTTTGCAAGGCAAATGGGGTTAAGTGGCTTGCCCAAGGCCACACAGCTAGGTAATTATTAATGTCTGAGACCGGATTTGAACCCAGGTACTCCTGACTCTAAGGCCGGTGCTTTATCCACTACACCACCTAGACGCCCCCCTAGTATTCTTATTGAAGTGGGAAAATTCCTTTGATCTTGCATGATACCCTTGGAAGATAGCACTAGCCATGGCAGTTAACCTAACATCTCATTTTAGTAAGCTTAGGCTAGAAATATTTACCTTTGACTTACATAAATGATGTTGTATTTCAAACCCTGTTTTCTATGATATAATGCTCCTCATAAGCAAACATTTGACCATTACAATTAATTTTATTATATGTTGATCTCTGAGTTTCATAGAAACAAAAGATTGGGAGAATATTTAAGAGGTTACCTAGTCCCTTGAGTACAATTACTATCCTTTGATGTAGCCAAAGTGGGATGATTGATAAGCAGAATAATTAATTATAAGCATATTGTAAGAGTTCACATTTACAAAAAAAATATGGTCTATAAAGTAATTTACTCATAATCCTAATAAGAATTATGGCAGAAAGCATGAGCATTATTCCCATCTTTGAGATGAGGAAACTGATGACTCAGAGAGTTAAGTGACATTTTCAATATTGTGCACTAAATAAGTGACATAGGCAGGAGGACTCTAACCCAGGTTTCAGACTTCTTAGTTTGCCCAGATTCATTTGTCCTACATCATATGTATGTAATTGAAAGAATACCAACTTGGCAGGCAATTTTATTTCCTACTGTCTCTAGCCAGCCATGTGACCTTGAAAATGTTCCTTCAACTTTCTAGGTCTTGATTTCCTCATCAATAAAAACACAGCTGTTCCCCATGCCTATAATGCTCTCCCTCATCATCTCTACCTCCTGGCTTCCATAGTTTACTTCAGAAGTCTCAGCTAACTTCTCACCTTTCATAGAAGGTTCCACCTCCACCCACCCTTTATGCTAGTTCTTTTCCTCCACAAGATATCCTACATATGAACAAACAAACAATGTTTTATTCATTTCAGAAATGAAATTAAAGTTAATGGTCATGCTCAAGATCACTTTTAAAAAATAGTCACAAATTTGTTATCATCGGGGGAGGCTAGGTGGTGCAGTGGACAGAGCACCGGCCCTGGAGTCAGGAGTACCTGAGTTCAAATCTGGTCTCACACACTTAATAATTACCTAGCTGTGTGGCCTTGGGCAAGCCACTTAACCCCATTTGCCTTGCAAAAACCTAAAAAAAAAACACTAACCTTCTGGGGTGGGGGAGATAAAAATAAATCCATAAAAGTAGGATATCATAAATACGTTGTAAATATGACTTGAGGAAAAGCAGAGAGAATCCACATTTACAAAAAAAATATGGTCTATATTATTCATAATCCTAATAAGAATTATGGCAGAAAGCACGAGCATTATTCCCATTTTTGAGATGAGGAAGCTGATGACATTTTCAATATCATGCACTAAATAAGTGGCTGAAAATTTGCAAAGATTCAGACCCTCCTGATCTTAAAAGATAATGGTAATTACTTAATGTATTTTTAAAATTACTTATTTGATCCTTGTCTATAGAACTCAGAATAAACTGCACCATTAATGTTCCATTCAGTTGTCCACCAGATAACATTCCTTGTGCTTCTGCATTATTTCATGGAAATAGTCCATCTATAAAACAAGGGGGTTGAACTAGATGGCCTCTGTTCCCCACTGAGGTAGGTAATATAAATATTATTTTCAGTTTAGATGGGGAAACTGAGCCTCAGAGAGGTCATATGACTTACCCAAATTTGCACAGCTAATACATTTTTATGCTGAGGCTAAAATTCAAGTATTCTGACTTTAGTCTGGGTGTTCTACATTAGACAGGGAAAGAGAAATCCTTTCTAGGCATCTACCATATGTGAGTCAAGTGTACATACATTGTTAAAACCAGAGAGAAATCTAGAGATCATCTGGCCCAAATTCTTTCTTTAGCCCTTACAATTAGGCAATGGTTAAAAAAAGGGTTGGAATTCAGGTCTATTGATGCTGTCTATTGCTTTTTCCAATGTGCAGTTTATGGTGAAAAGGGTCCAAAACAATTAGAAGAGAAGCTTTAGGAATGTTCATGCCACTTGAAAATGTCTTGAATCTTCCTGTACCCCAAATCTAGTATGAAATCTTGGCAGATCTGAATTGTGGCAGACATTTAGGAGGGGCAGAGAAGGTGGACTAGAACTCCTTATTCAATTCAATTCAATTCATCTCAGCAAATATTTATTTAAAGACTTGAAAACTGGGTGCATCAGGAATGTTTTATAAAGGGTAAAGTGAATCTTAAACAAGATAAAAATTGAGAAATGCCAATAAATAAAGCATTTGTCAGTATGCAGAGTAAGGAAATTACTAGCCTGAAGGTTATTGATACCTGCTCTGAATAATGTTTTTTAAATGTATAAATTATAGGGGATTATAAAATAAGTCAATTTTAATGTAATATAATTGACTGTATAAAGAGAGTTAATTTTAAACTAAGTACATTAGATAGATAGATAGATAGATAGATAGATAGATAGATATAGATATATATGTATGTATTGGAAAATATACACACATGTGGATGTATATTTTTTCATGGAACCTAAGTAAAGAATCATTAGACTAGGGGCAGCTAGATGGCACAGTGGATAGAACACCAGCCCTGGAGTCAGGAGGAACTAAGTTTAAATCCAGCCTCAGACACTTAATCATTACCTGGCTGTGTGACGTTGGGCAAGTCACTTAAACCCATTGCCTTAAATAAATAAATAAAAAAATTTTTAAAAAAAGAATCATTAAGCTAAAGTATTGATTTAAGATTACATGTTAGCAATCTTTCAAAAGATTAGTGCCTAAGTTCTATCTTTTTTCTTTTGATATTCTGGGAAAAGGAGGAATAGTGGTGACAATGTGCCCAGTAGGAAGTAGAAGGGTGGGGAGATTTGTGGGTATGAATATACCAGTCATCATCTTGGATTTGGGGTGGTGTGCTCTAACTTTTCAAAATAGAATTTCTAAATTGATATGTATCTATAATTTGTTTTTGTTGATTTGCTTACATGAAACTTTTTTCCTTTTTCCTCTATCAGGTATGTCTAACCCATGACTTGCAGGTAAGTCATTACATTTTGGTGATTACTTTTTATCATTATACTCATTGGTAATATGGATTACATTATAGTCATAAATAAATATTAAATTCTTTGCAGCCCTTGACAAGTTTTTATTGGGTGATAGGGCCCAGAAGAGCTAAAAATTGTATACCCATACTCTTAAGGAATGCAGAACCTTTGTCTTCCAAGAGTCATTTGCATATTTATAGAATCATGTGTGAGTTACATTTTGCCAAATATTTAATTATTTCACCCCTAAAAAGCTCGAGGATTAATTGAATTTTGAATCCTGCTTGTAATTACCTTGGTCATGCCAGATCAATATGACTCCCCTGCCTGAGATTCCCCACCTTGGCTCTAAATGGCAGCACTTTTGCCCCCCCCCTCAATTATCTTACATTTATTCTATATCTTTACATTATCTTCCCCACCAAATAATGTAAACTCCTCAAGGAAGGGATTATTCACTCTTTCCTATCTGTCACCTGTGTCTATCAAAGTGCTTGGTAAATGGTAGGAAATAATATGTTTTTTTCAACTTAGGATATAATGATTATGACTTTCCTAACAGCAATTTGCCTTGAACTATAATGCCCTAATACTTCCACACTACAAAGGAAGTAACATCTTCTGTAAGAACTGCAAATCTCATGATCTATCATGCATGGGCCAACAGTGTTATAGGGAAATAACTAAACATATTTCATATATATCATAAGGATTGACTTTAAACATTTTACATTATGCTATTTTGAGGGCTGGCGCCTAGCCCAGTTCCTACCACAGTTCTCAAAATGAAGTACAAGGTCATGTGAATATGGTTATCAAAATATAAGTTTTCTTTTCCCCCTGAAAGCATGGAAATTTACACCCCCTCATGCATATGTTCTCATGTTTGAGGAATTGTGAAGTGTAGACTCTACAAGGGCCTCACTTCTGGAAAACAATGTGGGTCCTATTAAGTTTCCAGAGGACAGTGGTATGCCGGCTCAAATCAGCCTTCTCAGAAGATCCTGAGGAAGCCAGAACCCCTGAGGACCACCTTGGGCTCCTCTACTCACAATAGCCTTCTCAGTCAGAGAAAAAGATTCAATACTTTGCTCTACTCAACCCTAGTGATGTTAGTAGCAAACTAAAGGTGGGTGACTGACTATGGTGGGTGACTGACTACAGGAGCTACTGTCAGTATAACATGGAGTCAGCCTCCCAAAGGCATTTCAGGCCCCATTCCTGTACACAGTCCCATGGTATGCTTATAACAATGTATAGTGGCTTGATTCCTATCTTCAGGCATAGTTCTTCAAGGCACTGAACCTATGTGACTGATGATAGCCTGATGTATTTATTTGGCTAAAATTTTTTTTTATTCCCCCTGGGATGGTAATCAAACCTGATGTCCTGGACAGGCATTGTCTTCTTTCCCTGCTCCTTCATACTACAACACAGAATTTGATAATTAGAGAAAAGAAGACTATTTCAAATGTTACATTTTCCCAGATTGAAAAGCTGGTTTTGCTGTATTAAGCTGCTAGCTTTAAATTAATACATTCTATATGTCCCCATAAATCAAAAATCAACAGTGTCCCAGAGATTTGGAAATAGAGTTTAGAGGGTTTTGAATTGGTGCCCAAGGGTTTCAACTTCTAAGTTTAGGAAAAAGGTGTTAATTTAAAATAGCTCTCTCTATGTATATGTATGTGTGTGTGTGTGTGTTTGGGTGTGTGGCTATGTATATAGAATGACTTATGCCAAATGTACATATTGAATTCCTTGGCACTCATATATTTTTTGAATTTTTTTCCTCTAAATTATAATTGTAAGAAAGAATGTTTAAGAATAAAGACCTGTTTTGTACTTATTTATAATCTAATCAAGAGCAAGCTGATGTCAATTTTTTTCTTTTGATTTTCAAATTATATTTTTCCACATATCAGCTGGACATACACCAGAAATTTTTTTCACCTTGGTCTACCAGCATCTCACATTTTTAGCAAGGGGAAATGCTATGGCTATCAAAATATAAGTTATGATATGGTTTTTCTTTCTTCTAATGGTTAGGGGTATAGACAAGGAGGAAAAGTTCTAAGGTGCCACAGACCCACTATATATTTTCCATTCCTACAAGGGTTCTATCTTTTACTAGACAACTGCTTAACATGATTTCCAATCAATAAACCAATATTTGTTAAGCACCACAATCTGAATAGGATCCTAGAATGACTGGAAATAATGGATTGATCATTTTTCAAAACAATTTTTTCTGGTGTGTATGCGTGTGTTTTATTATCATCATACAGACATGGCCAGAGTTTGAACCATAGTTGCCTGGATCAGAAAGTGAATAACTGAGTTGTCTGGGATGAGGCATCAGATTCAAGGCCTTAATTCTTGATGCTTCCCTAGAGAGGAAAGACTGTTTATTTCCAATGCAAAACCTGGATGGATTTGGCAATGACTTCTTCAGAAATTTCTGGCCTGATCCATGGAAAAGAATATGCTTTCTAAAGTATAGACTCAGAGTTGTATTTTTCTGAAATGATTTTTTTTCCAGTGACTAGAACTCTTAAGTTGAAAAGACACAATACAAATATAGGAGACAGTAGCACTGTCTCAGCATTTATTCAATTCTGGGATCCCTTAACAAATAAGAACTTCAAAGGCTTCCTTCTAACTAACAAGCTATTTTTTATATAGTCTGTCAAAGGGTGTTGAAATTGCCAGTGAATTAAAACAACAGAAATGAGAACAACTTCTTGGAAAGGGAAATTGCTTCTTTACTCTTAATTCTCTAATTGTTCAGATTAAGGGTGTGGTAAATATCCCCTTTGAGGAGAGGAACTAAATTTATTTAGCTGAAGAGAAGAGTGTGGGAGGGAAATATATAATCTTGATACAGGCTAGAGATTTGCTAGAATGTTTTTTATCCTACAAAGAGCTAACAGCAGAGCAATTGAAGGAAGACATTTGGAAGAATTTCCTGATTATTGTAAGACTTTGCAATATATTAGTATAAGAGATTATGCATTGTTTTTTCTCTAGGGATTTCCAAAACTCCAGAGAAGAATTCAGCATCACTCTATGACCAGAGATGCCAAAAGTGAAAATGGGTCTCTTATTTGCCACAAGCATTCCTGCTTGCTTTGGACTCCACCATTATCCATCATCTTCATCACATCACCCCTTCCCACCTTTACACTCCCCCTTTCAACTTCTTTTTTGTATATTGTCTTTTTCCATTAGACTATAAACTCTTTTAACAGCAGTTGATAAATGTTTATTGAGTGACTGAATGTTTTAACCTTCATTATCTCTTTAGACAGAGAGCTCTAGAAGAAAGAAGCAGAAGCAGAAGAAAGAGAAGAAAAACAAGAAAGAAGAAGGAAGAAGGAAGAAGAAGAAGGAGAAGAAGAAGAAGAAAAGAAGAAGGGAGGAGGAGGAGGAAGACTATGGGGGAGGAGAAATGGTTCATCAAGACTTACACATTATCAACTCTGTCTTAGGGCACAGGCAGCATTCCATACCCTCTACACAAAAGGGAGGGGGGGGAACATATTTTTACCTGTTTTCTTTGAGACCAATTGTGGTCATTATAATCACATGGTATCTAAGTTTTTGGTCATATCTTGCTGTTGCTTCTGCTCTTTTCATTTGCATCATTTTAGTCAACATATGTGAGGCAACTAGATGGTTCAGTATGTAGACCTATGAGCCTGGAGTCAGGAAGACCTGAGTTCAAATCCAGCCTCAATCATTTACTAACACTGAAGGAACCTGTAAAGATCTCTTATAGGAATACCACTTTAGCAGAGTCTGAAAGGTATATAAGGATTCCAAGTGCTAGAGATGATGAGGAGAACATGCAGTATGTATGGGGGTGGTATCAACCTTTACAGAAGAATGGAGGGGAATGGAGATTGGATAGCATGTATAGAAAAAAGGGAGATAATCCAATTTAGCTGGAATATAAAATGCATAGGGAGAAATGAAGAAGTCAAGTTGAAGTCAGATTGTGAAAGCTTTAAATACTAAAAAAAGGGAATCCATATTTTATACAGAGGTGACAAGAACTACTGAAGGCTCTGAATGGGGGAAGACTTTGGGAACATACATTTAGCAGTCCTATTTAGGACAGATTAGAGAGAAGAAAGACTGGAGACAGACAGATTGCTTAGGGGAGTGTTGCAATAATCCAGGGGATATGTGATAAGAATTGCAAATGTGAGAAGAGAAAAAGGGGACAGATGTGAGAGATGTTGTGGACTAGATAGATAGGATGAGGGAATGTGAAAAGTCAAGAATGATTGTGAGGTTGTGAGCTGGATAATAGGAAGGATGTTATTCTTGACAAATATAGGGAAGTTAGAGAGTAGGGTAAGCAAGTAAGAAGTTCACAGGAGGGGGGGAAGGAAGAAAGAAATAGACTTCTTGTTCAGGACTTAAAGACTAACGTTATCAAACAATAAAGAAACCAAGGACTTTGCATCTCCCCCTTTTCTCCTATGTTTTCCATCAATTGTGGTTTTCAACTAAAGTAAAACAAATATGGTAAAAAGAGAATTGAAGCCCAAGATGGATGAGGGTATTGTAATGGCATAGCTAACTGCTATAAATGAATTAAAGCCCTCTACTTGCAGAAATTGTATCTCAACTTAGTGAAAGAATAGTTTATCATTTCAAATTGAACAGGAAAACATTAATGAATGACAAAGAGATGATTGATGTAGACTATTCTGGACAGGTCTTGTGTTTCCTTGGTGAAACTTAATGTCTGAATCTAAGGTAAGGCACTTCTGCAGAAACCTATAATGATTTGCATACCTGAGTTATTTATGATAATAAAGCAATGCGGTGAGAGAAGGAAGTTAACAGGCAAGAACTAATAGAAAAATATGTAAACCCTGAAACTTGGGTTATTTTTCCCCAATGACTGAACAATTCGAAGTATATGAATATAATACAATACAATTGTGCAATAAGAAATAACAAACAAGCAGATTTAAGAAAAACCTGGAAAGACTTACATGAACTGATGCAATAGGAAGTGAGCAGAACCAGGAGAAAATTGTACATGGTAACAGAAACATTGTGTGATAATCAATTATGAATGACTTAGCTCTTCTCAGCAATATAATGAACCAAGACAATTTCAAAAGATCAATGATGGAAAATGTTATCTATACTCAGAAAAAGAATTGATAGCATCTGAATGTAGATTGAAGTATTTTCATTTTCTTCATTTTTCATTTTTTCCTTTTGCAAACTATAATTTTTCTTTTGCAACATGAAAAATATATTTACATGAATACATATATAAATATATATATATATATAAAAAATTGCTTACCATCTGAGAGAGGGAGTATAGGGAGAAAATTTAGAACTTAAAATTTCATTAAAAAATGAATGCAAAAATTATCTTTATATGAAATTGGAAAAAATAAAATACTATTAAAAAAAATTTTCCCAAGTACAAAATGGGAAATGCACCCTCAGAAAATAGCTAATCTGGAAAAAAATTTCAGAATTTTAGTGCATTACTAAGCTTCATGAGTCAACTATATAATGTGGCAAAAAAAAAACATATCTGAAACTACATAACAATATATCTTCCAGGAATAGAGAGGCTGTACTTCTAATGTACCTTCTACCACCACCCCTACCACCCTATATCTGAAGCCTCAAATCAAAATATGAATTGGTCCCAAGTCAAGAAAGAACAAAAAGGAGTTTAAAAATCAAGTAAGAGAAGTAGAGGGAAAAACTAAGAAGATAAATGAGAGTGATGCGAGAAAAGTTTGAAAAAAGAGGCAACAACTCAGTAAAGAAGACAAAAAATATTGAAGAAAATAACAGCTTAAAAAAGAGAATACCAAATGGTAGAAGAGGAACAAAAATTCGATAAAGAGAAGATTGCCATGAAAAAAAATAATTGACCAAATGGGAAAAAATAAAGTAAAATTCACTGAAGAGAAGAACCTCTTAAAAAGAAGTATTGGTCAAAGGGAAAAGGAGTCACAAAAGTTCACTGAAGAAAATGGTTCCTTGAAAGTTAGAATTAGGCAAATGAAAGTTCATAATTTCACATGACATCAAGAAAAAATAAACCAAAATCAAAAGAATGAAAATATAGAAGAAAATGTGAAATATTTCATTAGAAAAACAATTGATCCCCCCCTCAAAAAAAAAAAAAAACTCCAGGAGAGATGATTTAAGAATTATTGGACACAGACTTCCAGGGTAGAACCAATATGGTGACATGAAGTTAGCATGCTCCTGGAACTTTTCCATATACAATGTGAAATCAGTCCTCTACACAGATATTAAAGCTACAGATCCCTCCCCCAAAAAGATGGAAACAAGTTTTCAATTGTAGACATTGTAGAGGATCTTCAGTGCAGGTCTGTCTCTTTAGGGAAAGGGGGGAAGTAAAGTCCAATTATGTGGGAAAGCAGGTAAACCAACCAGAGGCTTTTAGCCACAGTGCAGCCCAAGTCCTGACAGCTAGACAGCAGTACATGTCCTGGCAGCTAGTCGGGAGGGTCCCATTCCCAGTCTGATCCCAGGAAACACAAAAGACAGGACTGAATTGGGAACAAACCACTTCATAGTTAGAGTCTGGACATAAAGGAGGAAACAAACCTCTGCATAGCCAAAGCTTGGGTTGCACAGGCAACCTCTTGACCAGGAAATAAGGCAGGGATCAGACTCCAGCCCCTGCACAAAAAGCTTGGAACTATACTCTCTCAGGAGCAGAACCCAACAATAAAAGTGAGCAAGGAAACTAAAAGACCATTAACCATAGAACGTGAATATACAGATATAGATGCCATCTCAGAAGAAGAAAGTAGTGACAAGTTACCTACATGGGAAATCAAAGGAATCTATGAACTGGACTCAAATCCAAAATCTCACAGAAGAGTTTAAAAAGGAATTTAAAAACCAAAGAAGAGAGAAAGAAAAATGGAAAAAAAGAAATTAAATTCATGCAGGAAAATTATGAAAAATTGATCAAAGAAATTGACTCCTTTAAAAGTAAAAACAACCAGGGGTGGCTAGATGGTGCAGTGGATAGAGCACTGTCCTTGGAGTCAGGAGTATCTGGATTCACATCCAACCTCAGACACTTAATAATTACCTAGCCATGTGGCCTTGGGCAAACTACTTAACCCCATTGCCTTGAAAAATCTAAAAAAAAAAAAAGTAAAAATAATGAATTGGAAAAGAATTTAATTTCAAAAATTAAAATCAAACAACTGGAAAGGGAATGCAACTAAGCAAAAAAGTAAAATTAACCAAATGGAAAAGAAAACATAAAAAGTTAACTAAAGAAAATAAAACCGTAAAAATTAGAATTGGACAAATAGAAACTAATGAATCTAGGAGACACTGAGATTCCATCAAACAAAATCAAAAGTCGGAAAAGAATTGAAGAAATGTAAAATATATTTTATGAAAAACAAATGACCTGGAAAATAGATCCAAAAGAGATAATTTACAAATTATTGGCCTATCAGAAAACCTAGATCAAAAAAAGAATCTGGAAAATATCTTTCAGGAATTTATCAGAGAAAACTGTCCCAATATTCTAGATCAAGAAGACAAATTAGTCCTTCAAAGAATACAGAGAACACCACCAGAAAGAGACATCAGGATAAAAACTCCAAAAACTATTATAACTAAATTCAAAAATTCTCAGATAAAGGAGAAAATACTGCAAGCAGCCAAAAAGAAACATTTTAATAGCAGCCCATGAAGTGATCTTATCTTAATCCATAATTTAGATAATGAAGGTTTAAGCACTATGATTGGGATGCTAAAGGGACCAAAGGAGAGAGTGTCCCTGATATTTTGATTGGAGAGGGTTGTAGATCTATGGTTGGAGTACTATTTAGATAGAGGGAGAGAATAAATTTAGAGGGACTGAAACTGAAAATATCATGAAAATATTTTGCTTCACTTGATGCTTTGGCTACAATTGGAGGGAGTATGCTTTGGGGGGTGGAGGTGGGAGGAGTATAAATGGTTCATGAAATGATTTGCCTTTTCATGATGCCTTAGCTCATGATGATTGTGTGTCTATGGAGTATACTTGAAAAGGGGGTAAAGTATAAGGTGATTATAATATGAGGTGATTCATGACTCTTGAGAAGTGTATTACTAATGAGATAGAAGGCAAGAGAAAGGTACTTAAGGACTATAAGGTAATGCTGATCATCAGTCCATCAAGTTAATCAATCAATCAAGACTTGGGAATAGTATTTCTATGAGACCAGATAAAAGGAATATATTTTGACAAAGGGGATGTAAGTACAAGACAGGGTTAAAACAACAAACACATATAAAGATTTCTACTTGGAGAAGGCTAGGCATCAGTGGATTAAATAACACTGGGCACAAAGACCTATTATAGT
Organism: Macrotis lagotis; assembly: GCF_037893015.1. NCBI lineage: Eukaryota > Metazoa > Chordata > Mammalia > Peramelemorphia > Peramelidae > Macrotis > Macrotis lagotis. Next base: position 285,593,218 of record NC_133666.1, read on the forward strand.
AGAGGGAAAGAAGGGAGGGTGTGAACACTGAATAAATCCTACTCAATAAATTTGGCCCAGAGAAAGAATAGCATACATTCCCTATTGAGCTTAAAAATCTATCCTATCATACAGAGAAGTTGAGGAGGAGGGTAAGGAAAATAATAGGGAAGAAGGGATAAAAGGGAAGGCAAATGTATAAGAAAGTTAAAGTTAAAATTTGACAGAAAATTTCAAGGGGAAAGGGAGAAAAATATTGGTAAGGAAGAATAAGAAGAAAGAAAAGAGAAAAGTACAAGCTGGATTGTTCTTGCCAGAGTCTTCCATGTCATATAATTGATTCCAAAATTCTTCAGAGTGATCTTGAAAGTGTCCTTATATTGTCTCTTTTGACCTATCTTTGACCTCCCTTGACCTCTCTCACACTTACCCTGTATGAGTTCTCCATAAAACAGCCTTTTAGGTAAACACATTTGGCATTTAAGTAACATGTCCATCTAAGTTGTGCTCTCTGCAGCTTCAGAATCTTCCTAAAATATTCAAATGGAAACAATTTGGTATGGCATTAGTATACTATCTAGATTTTACAGATAGATTGGGGTGGATAGAGATTTGAGGCAGAGAGACAAACCAGGAGGCTATTGAAATAGTCCAAGTATAAGATTATGAGAGTCTGAGCCAGAATGGTGGCAGTTTCAGAGGAAAGAAGTGGGGTATATAAAAGGGATGTTGAGAAGCTAGAAACAATATGATTTAGCAACTAATTGGATATGGAGTTTGAGAGAGAGTGACTTTTTCAAGGATGCAAATCTGGGTGACTGAGAGGATGGTGGTATCCTTGACAGTGATAGTTGGGAAGAGGGAAGGGAAAGAAGAGGGGTAAGATAATGAGTTCAGTCTTAGATATTTTAAGTTTAAAGTATGTATAAGACTTTCAGTTCAAATTGTCCAGTAGGTGTTTGGAAATAAAAGAAAGGAGGTCAGAAGAGAGGTCAAAATCCAACAAATAAATCTGAGGACCAGCATAAAGGTGATGGAGACGTTGGAAGCTGACAAATTCAATGAAATATCATAGAAGGAGAAGACAATGGAGTAAATAGAACTCAAATATTAAATGATACAAAAATAAACATTAGAACAAAGTTAAAGGAGTGAATAATAGAAAAATATATTTAATATTACTTCTCAGAAACAACTAAGATAGGATTGAGAGACATGATTTGGAAATCACTGGGATTCCTGGAAAACCATGAACAGGGACTTCCAGCTAAGATGGTGAGAGAAGACAAGGCACTGTGTTAATCTCCTGATCTTCCCTCATAAATAATATGAAACAAACCTCTTAACAGAAATCCTATTGACAAAACCCAGAAAGAGAATCTAGGAGAAGAACATCTACGTCAAAGTTTGGCTTCTGGGATCATGAGTGAACCCAGATGCAGATGGCAGACTCTGCTGGGAGCACAGGACAGGGTGAGAGCCTGAGAGCAGGACAGGCTTGTTCTGCCACAGGGGGGGGGCAACTGGGGAGCAGAGGCATTGGTGGTGGCACTGACTGTCTGGAGCTTGCTGGCAGGGCTGGAGGGTGAGTTCCAGTGTGGGAGAGCTGCAGACATTGATCCCTGGGCTCCTCTGTTCCAGAGGAACTCAGAGTCCATATCTTCATTTCAGCTGAGGCCTTTTTCCCAGAAACACAATCACAGCCCACCTCTGCCCCAGGCTCAGGTGTGAGCAGCAGAGGTACCTCAGCTATGAATAGGGAGAGCAATTACTTTGTCCATTGTTCAAAGATAAAAGTATTCAGCAACTTCAAACAGGCTAAGGGAGAAGGCTTCAAATTAAGGTCACAGACACTCCAGAGAAAGCAACCAACACAGCCTACTGACTGGCCTACTTGGAGTTACTAAACATAGTGAGTAAAGACTCTAGGTATCTCAACACTAAACCTCTGTGAACCAACCCCTCCCCAACACAAGGTCTTAGTAAAATGAAGAAAGGTCAATGGAAAGGAGGGTCCATAGAAAGATTCCAAGAAGGAAAAGACCCTAACTTGGAGAAAACTAGAACCTCTGAGGAGACTATGATCTGGTCTCTAGCACAGAAAGATTTCCTTGAAGAAATCGGGAAGAGTTTAAAAATCAATTGGAGGGGCGGCTAGGTGGCACAGTGGGTAGAGCACTGGCCCTGGAGTCAGGAGTACCTGAGTTCACATCCATCCTCAGACACTTAATAATTACCTAGCTCTGTGGCCTTGGGCAAGCCATTTAACCCCATTGCCTGGCAAAAACTAAAAAAAAAAATTTTTTTAAATCAATTGGAAAATTTAGGAGAGAAAATTAACACCTTGCAACAAGAGAACAAATCCTTGGAAAATACAATTGAACACTTACAAAATGAGACTAATTCTCTCAGATCCTCAATTGGGCAAATTCAAAAAGAAAAAATTCTCTCAAAGCCTCAATTGGGCAAATGGAAAACTCTTACAAAAATAAAATTGACCATTTGGAAAAGGAGTTGCAAAAGGTAAATGGAGAAAATTCTTCTCTAAAAAAAGAATAGGGTCTGTGGAAACTAATGACTTCATGAGACAGCAAGAGACTGTTAAACAAAACCAAAAAATGGAAAAAAATAGAAGAAAATGTAAAATACCTTATCAGCAAAACCACTGAGCTCGACAACAGATTGAGAGGGGACAACCTAAGAATTATTGGTCTTCCTGAAAACATTGAAGAGAAAAAAAAAGCCTAGACTTAATATTACAGGACTTAGTGATGGAAAACTGCTCTGATATCATGGAACTAGAGCAAAAAATAGTTATTGAAAGAATACATCAGTCCCCTCCTGAAAGAGATTCTAAAATGAAAACACCAAGGAATGTTGTAGCCAAATTACAGGACTATCAGATAAAGGAGAAAATCTTGCAAGCAGCCAGAAATAATTTAGATACCAAGGAGCCACAGTAAGTATTGTGCAGGACCTGGCTGCATCAATATTAAGGGATCGAAGGGCCTGTAGTGAGATATTCTGGAGAGCAAGGAAGCTTGGAATGCAGCCAAGAATACACTACCCAGCAAAGCTAAGCCTTCTCTTCCAGGGGAAAAGATGGACATTTAACAAAATGGGCAACTTCCAACATTTCCTGATGAAAAGACTACAGCTAAATAGAAAATTTGGACATCAAACAGGGGGTTCAAAAGACACATGAAAAGGTTAAAAAAGGGTAAAAAGAAAAATAAACTGCTATCCAATAAGATGAAACTGGCTATATACCCACTTGGGAGAAAGATACTCATGACTCTTGAGAACTGTAACTCTATTAGAGAGAATATACTTAGCCACAAGCAATGGACACTCATGACTTTTCTGTGACTCAGATAGAATGATTTAAAAACAATACCTCCTTAAAAAGTGGATAGTAAGGAGACAGAAGGATGGAGGAGATTGAATGGGGATAAATCTCATTACATTAAGAGGTACAAAAGACCTATTGTTATAGAGGGGAAGAAGGGAGGAGGTGAAAAGCACCTGAATCTTCCTCTCATCAGACTTGGCTTAAAGTTAACTTACACACACTCAGTTGAGTTAAGAAACTTATCTTACCTTTCAAGTATTAAAAAGTGGGGAACGGGGGGGGGGGGACAGGAAGGGGGAGAAAAAAAGGGGAACTAACAGAAGGAAGGGAAGGAAGAAGGAGAAAAGGGAAAGGGGAAAGAAAGGGGAGGAGGGTTGATATAGGATGGCAAACACACTGAAGGGGGCAGTAGTCAACAAAATAAATAAAATCTTTCATAAATTGAAAAAAAAGAAAACCATGAACAAAGACAAAACTTGAATAATTAATTTTAAAAGAAAACTAAGCAGCGGCTAGGTGGTGCAGTGGATAGACCACCAGCCATGGAGTCAGGAGTTCCTGAGTTTAAATACAGCCTCAGACACTTAATAATTACCTAGCTGTGTGGGCTTGGTCAAGCCACTTAACCCCATTGCCTTGCAAAAACCTAAAAAAAAAGAAAAGAAAAGAAAAGAAAAGAAAAGAAAAGAAAACTAACCTACCATAACCAGAAGGCATAGAAAATATAGAAGGAATCCACAGATTGCCTTCAGAAAAAAAAAATCAAGATTTTCACACCCAGAAAGTTTATTGCCAACCTACTTAGTTTTCAAGTGAAATGAAATCACAAGCAGTAAGGGATAAAGAGATCAAGTACAAAAGAATTTCACAGGATTTTATTACTATGAAAATAATAGCTAGTATTTATAAAGTGCTTTAAGGATTGCAAAGTGCTGGGAAAGTATTATTTCAGCTGAACCTCAATAATCTTATGAGGTAGGTACTATTATTATCCCCATTTCAGCGATGAATAAACTGAATCTAAAAGATTAGTGACTTAACTAGGACTATCCATCTAAATGTCTAGGGCAGAATAAAAACCCAGGTTTTCCTGATTCTATTACCAGCATTCTATCCATTAGTCAAAGAAAAGCATGGATTATGTTATATCAAAAAGATCGCTAATATAATATAAAGACTTGGAGTTGGGAGATACAAGGCCATGATGGAGGAACTGAAGTAAACAGTTAGCTGAATTTGGAAGGGAGTAAAATGTAAGAAGACTGGAAAGTAGTAAGACGTTGAGTTGTGAGAAGATTTAGTTCTAAACAGAAGAATTTATATTGGATCTTCCTTAAGTTTAGGTCTGACCATGTCAGTCCTTTCCTTAATAAACTCCAGTAAGTCCCCTATTAACTCTATGATAAAATATAAACCCTTGTTTGACTTTTCAAATTCCTTACTATCTGACCCCAACCTAACTTTCTAGTTTCATTATGTATAACTCCTCTTTCTGAACTCTATGATTTAGTCAAACTGATTTTATGACTGCTATTTCTTATATTTGTATTATAAATCCATAAAGCCCTAAATGCAGTTCCTCCTTAATTCTATCTCTTGAAATCCTTTTCTTGATTCATAAGTCATATCAACCACTCTCTTCTACATGAAGTGCTCCTGATTCCCTCCTTCCATCCCTAGTTCTTTCAGTCCCTAAACTACCATCAAATATATATTCTATGTGTACTTCTAGGAATACGATGCTTCCTCTGACAGATTGCTTAGAGATCAGGAATTATTTTTTGTCTCTGTACTTCCATCACTAAGAAAGTACCTGATATAAAGTAGATGTTTAATAAATGCCCCCCTTGTCAATGGATGTATTTCATCTAAATACTTAAAGGAAAACTAATAAAACCATCTGGGGAAATAAGCAGTAAAGTAATAAATATGAAGGACTTCATTGCACTCTTTTCCAGACCTGGACAAATTAAATGAAAGAATAAATAACAAATAAGCTAAGAACTTGAATATAATTGAAGAAAAATTAGAGCCAGTATCATTCTGGTATTGTAGAAGCAATACTGATTTTGGTTCTGATTCAGATTCAGATTCAGAATCTGGGTTCAGATTCATCTCTGTGATGACCTGTATGATATTGGGCAGATCATTTACCCTCTCTACTCCTCAGTACCCTCAACTCTAAGATAAGAGGAGTGGACAAAATGGCCTCTATGGTCCATACTAGTTTCAAAATTTATGATGCGATGATGTCTAGTGATTACAAAATAGGAATCATAAATTTACATATTTCAGAGATTTACAACTGTACTTTAACAAAAATTTGATTATGTTGCAGGTGGTTAAGAAATAATAAAGAAAAACTAAAATATTAAATATATTCCCTATAGACTGGATTATGCTGAAGCCAGTTCTAATTAGCTTGCAAAAGTTAATTATTAAATTCTCTATAAAACATTTAAGTCATAGAAATCAGCAATTGCTACAAATCAGATCCTGATTTATTGTTTTGTTGATTTCTATATTTTAAAAAAAGTATCATTTATGCAGATTAAACTTAAAACTGTGTGTGCACACAGTTTTTTTCCCCAGAGTTTTGTTGTTTAATATTTACCAGCATACACTGTATTGCTATATAAATATTGCTTGAGCTCATCAGGAGTTTGGTAGAAGGTTCAGGAAATAAATGAAGACCTGGTAATTTGAGAATAATAATAATAATAATAATAATAATAATAATAATAATAATAATAATTGGAATTTACATAATACTTTTAAGATTTGCAAATTGCTTTATATCCATTATCTCATTTGAGTCTCACAATGCCCCAATTGATAGAGCATAATATATTTAAAAACTATAGTATACAAGTGGAAGCTCAGGCAGTCAAAAAGACTTAGAGGTTAAATAATATTATCCTAAAGAATGAGTAAGTCAATAAAAAAATAGAAATAATAAGAGATACATTTTGATGTAGTTTGGTTGAGCTGTGAATTTATCTAACATTTTAAAAATTATATTGAAATTATATTTCAAAAGTCATGAATCTGCATGTTCCCTTTGGCCTAGAGGCAAGTAAGAAATGAAAAACAGGAAGAATTAAGAGAAGTAGTATGCAGAGTTAGGAGAACAATTTATATAATGGAATAATGGAAAATTATGGAAAAAAGCCACAGTGAAATATTTAATAACTCTGTTCAATGAAGTGACCAGTCATCTCTTCAGAAGATCATAGTATCATAGATTTAGCACTAGAAGGGTTCTAAGAGCTCAATGAGTCCAATTCTCTAATTTTTCAGATGAGGAAAACTGAGGCTAGAGAAGTGAAGTGATTTGCCCAGTTCACATAGCAAGTGTTTGAAACTGGATTTGAACTCATTTTCTTTGCTCAATCTCTAGTTCAACACTCTAGCCACACCCTCATGACTGATGACAAAGCAAGTTTTTCACCTCTCAACTACAGGTGCAAAATAAGGTATGCATATTTTCAGACATAGTCAATGATTTTTCTTGATAATATTTATCATAATAGAGGGGTGTGTTGGAGAAATGGAAGTCAGTGGACAGTAACAGAGGGAGGGAGAGAGAGATGAGTATCAACATTTTTTAAATGAAAAAATAAAATATCTTAGGCATACAAATATTAAAACTCTCTTCATGGTCTTCCCAAATAGTAATCCTGGGATGCTAGAAAAGTAAATAAGATACCACAGAAAGGGGACATCCTTAGGGCTCAGTTGAAGAGTCCATGGTTGTCCAGTTATACCTGCAAACCTGACATGACTTTTGTACCTATAGTCTTTACAAACAATTTCCGTTTGCCTCCCAAAAGAAGAATCATTTAATTAAAGGCAATTCAGCTTCATCCTCTTAGTCTGCTCATCTATTTTTTCTTTCTTAATTTATTTAAGGCAATTGGGTTAAGTGACTTACCCAAAGTCACATAGTGAAGTGTCTGAGGCTGACTCCAGGGCTGGTGCCCTATATACTGAGCCACCTAGCTGCCCCTAGTCTACTCATCTTAAGAAGCCTGGCCTTACTTCCAGTAATCAGTAACTTTTCTTTCTTTAGGTTCAAGCAATTAATCTTTACCACCCAATTGAAATACTGTTAGCTGTTGTCTAAAGACTTCCTAGTTACTCCCCTTCCTTCCTTCCTCAGTAATTTAGTGCATGGCTCATAGTTTTTCTCTCATCCACAGTTCCTGCCCCATATTATGGGACTTCAGCATCCATCTTAAGTCTTCCCTAAAACACTCTAACCACTCAGTTCTTCAACCTATTCACTTGCCATGACCAACTCCTTCACTCACCTCAAACACAAGCAAACATAATCAGAGCCTTCCAAAATCCTCTTATTTGATCATAATTTATTGACTTTTGTACTCTCCTTCTGCTTTAACAAAACTCTAATCTTTATCCACACTGTAACTTCCAATCCTCAAGACTTTAGTTCTCTCCCATGCAATCCCCCTAAACTTCATTTCATTCTACCTGACTTCTCTGCAGTCTTTGACTGTTGACCACCTTTCTTTTTATTGATATTCTCCTCTCTCAGGATTTTTGGAACAACATGATCTCCTGGTTCTCCTTTTATCACTCTACCACTCTATCCTCTTTTACTCATCTTTTCCCTTTGATGAGCCCAATTCAGCTCTACATTATTCTCTCCTCTCAAATTATCAGTCCCTTTATCATTTCACTGATTGTATCTTGTCAAGTCTCAATCTTGTATCACTCCCACCATATACTATTTTTGCTACTACTCACATGCTACTGAATGAAGGTGGAGAAAATCCTGCAATCATTCTGACTGGGTTCATTATAAATATATGTTATACAATCTCAAATGGGCCCTTATTGCTTCTAGGCAATCTGATACCTTTATTATCTACTCAGTATTTTCTTCTCCAAATCTATTCTTTCAAACCTTTTCATCTCTCCTTAAGACTGCCAAGATTCCTCCTCCTGCCCCTTTACATTAGAAACTTGCTTCATGTTTTTTTTTTTGGGGGGGGTGAGGCCATTCACTATGAATTCCCTCTTTTTCTCTCTTCCTCAACCCAAATCACTCAGATAGCTTTTACCCCTATCCACCTCACCCTGCCTCACAGAAAGCAGTCACCTTACTCCTTAGCAACACAAACCCTCTACCTTCACAAGCAATTTCATTTTGCTCTGTGTCCTCAAGTAGATTGTTCCTTTGCCATCTCCACTATATAACTTACTTTCAATCTGTCCCTGATCCTGTCTCCTTTTTTATTGCTGACAAATATAATCATTTCTTTCTCATGCTTAAAAAAATCCCCCCTCAGTTCTTCCATTTCTACCAGTTACTATCTTGTGTCTCTTCTTCCCTTTGTGGTAAAGGCATAAGAACCTCTACTTTCTCCACTTTCACTCTATTAAACCCTTAAAATTTGGCTTTAAACTTAATCACTCCCTCCAAAGTCACCAGTGATCTTGAATCACTGAATCCAATGGTATTTTCTCAGTCCTCTTTATCCTTGATCTCTCTGCAGATTTTGACACTGTTGATCACCCTGATTTTCATTGATACTCTATTCTCTCTAAGTTTATGGGACACTATCTTCTGCTGTTCCTCCTACCTATCAGATGGTTCCTTTCCAATCGCCTTTGCTGGATCCTCATTCAGTTTATGCCCTCTACCCAAAGGCATCCATGGGTCTATTGTGGACCCTCTTTTCTTCTCCCTCTATATTACTTCATTTAGTGATCTCATAAATTCCCACAGGTTGATGATTCTCAGCTCTTTGTTGACCTCCAGGTTTACATCTCCAAGTGCATTTCAATTGGACCTTCCCTCTTTTCTTTTTTTTTCTTTTTTTTTCTTTTTTTTTCTTTCTTTTTAGGTTTTTGCAAGGCAAATGGGGTTAAGTGGCTTGCCCAAGGCCACACAGCTAGGTAATTATTAAGTGTCTGAGACCAGATTTGAAGCCATGTACTCCTGACTCCAAGGCCGGTACTTTATCCACTATGCCACCTAGCCGCCCCAGACCTTCCCTCTTTTCAAAGAACTTTATTAACTTTCAAAGTCACCACCATCCTCCCAGGCTCAAAATCCAGGTATCATTCTCAATTCTTTATTCACAATCTGTCTCACACATTCCCACCCTCATATCTAATGTCTTGCCAAGGACTGCCAGTTTCACTTTTACAACTTCTCCAAAAAAAGAAAAAACCCTCTCTCTCTCTCTCTCTCCTCTGATACTTATACTCTGGTGAATACCTTAATCCCCTCAAGCTTGAACTTTCTCAGTAAATTGCTGGTAGATCTGATTACCTCCTTATTCCATTCCATCCTCCACTCAGTCACCAAACTGATTGTCCTAAAGTTCACCTCTCCTCATTCCTCACCTGCACATATAGACACTCAATAAACTCCACTGATTCTCTTATCACATCCCAGATTAAATATAAAATCCTCTGTTTGATATTCAAAGATGTTTTTATCCTACTCCCATCCCTTACCTTTCCAGTCATCTTACAACTTATTCCCCACCATATATACTTACTGATTCCCTTTACTGTTACACAAACAAAAACTACACTCAGGGCATTTTTGTTCTCTGCTCCCCAAATCTGGGATACTCGTTCTTCTCATCCCCACGTCCTAACTTCCCCAGCTTCCTTTAACTCCCAACTAAAATCCCATTTTTCACAGGAAACCTCTCCCGATGTCTCTTAATTTTAGTGTCTTCTGATGATTGTTTCCTACTTATCCTATATGCAACTTGCTTGTACTTTTTAACTTGTTGTCACCTCCATTAGACTGTAAGCTTCCTGAGGGCAAGGACTATCTTTTGATACTTTTTAGTATTCCCAGTGCTTAGCAGAGTATCAGGCACATAGTAGGTATTTTACAAATGTTTATTGACTATTATTTATTGAATGCCAATGAGTTGAGTCTAATAAGATAGTTTTTAAAAGTAAACAAAAAGTACTAAAATGTACTTCAATTATACATACTTCAACTAAAAACTTCAACTGTATAATAACTAGATAGAGAAGACATAACAATATAACAGCTGAGGGAAAATAAATTTAGTTGGCAAGTTGGAACCACAGTTTTAATGAATAAATTGTATAACATAACTCCAAAAAGATTACTGTGGTCTTAGGTTTCAATAATTTCAAAAAAAGAGAGGATATACGTTCCTCTGGTTCAATTATATTTATATCATTGTGTTCAGTATGACACATATCATATTGAAAGGCACATTGAAAAAGTGTAGTGGGATCTGGCCAATGATGACTAGAATGACAAGAGTACTTGAAATTTTATTGATCGAAGAAAGTGAAGATCATTAGATTAGGAAAGATATGATACCAACTGATAAGCTCACTGTCAGCAAATCTCTGTAGTTGAATTATTATGTGGAAGATATTCTTCTGCTTGAGCTTCAAGGTCAGTAGTAGTACACTGATGGGTAGAAGCTACAAAGAGAGAGGTTTTAGTTTAATATAAAAATGTCCTAAAAGGGGCGGCTAGGTGGCGTAGTGGATAGAGCACTGGCCTTGGAGTCAGGAGTACCTGAGTTCAAATCCGGCCTCAGACACTTAATAATTACCTAGCCGTGTGGCCTTGGGCAAGCCACTTAACCCCATTGCCTTGCAAAAAAAAAAACTAAAAAAAAAATGTCCTTAATCACTTAAATGAGCATGCGACTGCATGATGTCCATTATTAAAGGCACTCAGAATAACCTAAATAATTATTTGCTAGGGATGCTTTTGGTGACAGGTTGACTCCTAAGAGAACCTATTGCTCTGAGATTCTAGGACTTTATTGATTTGAATAATTTCCTATCTTGAACAGTGAATTCTTTTTACTCTCCTACTAATTTTCTTTTCAATTTACAGAACTTTTAATCACATCGAATAGTATGTATATATACATATATGTGTGTGTATGTATGTTTGTGTGTATTTAAAAATATATATTCATATACATAAATACATATATGTGAAGCTCAAGTCTAGGATATACAAATATGCATGGAAAAAGAGATGAATACCTGTGTAGTACTTAGAATCACAGGTGTTGCATTAGCACATGAATAGATGACTTCATTCATATAGAGATCTCCCTCTTACCAATGAAAACTGAAACAGACTTTTTAAAGTTTAAACATGATCACCAAGAAGGTATATGACTTGCCAGAACCACAGTCTCTTGCTTAGAATTGTAAAGAAATTAAACATTATCAACAGTCATCCAAAAAAATTGCCTGATATATCCCCAGAGAGTATAACTTCTTGAATCAGTTTTTAAAATTATGTTAACAATGTCCAAGATTTTCCTTCAGGATCTTTCCCCACATGACCTCTAAGCATAAACATACATCAACAAAAACAATTCAAGAACCTTTTCTGGAAAGGACAATAATGGCAGAAATTCATCTTTCCTACCTGACTTATATTTAACAACTTTTATTTGAGACCTATATTCTTCAGAATCAATCCCCCTCACAAACCACCAATAAGCAATTACCCCCTTTTAAAACACATATCCACACAGAGAAAGGCACATGCATACACACCCAAACAGGCATTTCTTGACATTTTAATGTTTCTAGATTGGTCTGGTGCCAATTTATTTAAATGTCAATGAAATTAAGTATTAAGATACAATTTAGTTGTCTGATCTAATTTGAGAGAGAGAGAGAATACTACAACAAAAAAAATCATTTTCCTTACAGCAAATTATCTAATTGATGTCTTGATGCCTTTAATGATGTAATTTGTTTCATCCAAAAAGAAACATTTCCAGTCCAAGGAAAAAGTAAGTGCCTAAGGGTGAAAACCCTGACACCACTTCTAGAGTTCAGTATAATTTCCTAATGCACTTTCATCTTTGGAGCTATTGGTAACATCTGAGATGACATGTAAAATAATCAATAGGAAGTAAAATCTCTTCCCCATGACCGAGAAAATCATTACTCTTTGGTCTTTAGAAGAGTTATCTACTTACAATATCATTATTTTCAATACTATTAGTAATAAATTGCATTAAAAGATTGCTGAGAGATGAGCAGAACCAGAAGAACATTATACACCCTAACAGCAACATGGAGGTGATGATCAAGTTTAATGGACTTGCTCATTCCATCAATACAACAGTCAGACACAAATTTGAGCTATCTGCAATGGAAAATACCATCTCTATCCAGAGAAAGAATTACGGAGTTTGAACAAAGACCAAAGATTATTACCTTTAATTTTAAAAAACACCGTTATCTTATTGTGTAATTTTGCTATCTCTTATACTTTTTTTTCCCTTAAGGATATGATTTCTCTCTCATCACATTCAATTTAGATCAATGTAAACCATGGAAACAGTGTAAAAACTAATGGACTGGGGAAGCTAGGTGGCATAGTGGATAAAGCACCGGCCTTGGAGTCAGGAGTACCTGGGTTCAAATCTGGTCTCAGACACTTAATAATTACCTAGCTGTGTGGCCTTGGGCAAGCCACTTAACCCCATTTGCCTTGCAAAAAAAAAAAAAAAAACCTAATGGATTGCTTCTGTGTGTGGGGTGGAGGGGTGGAGGAAGGAAGCGAGATTAGGGGAAAAATTGCAAAATTCAAAATAAATAAATTTTTAAAAAAGAATGCTGGAAAAAAGGATGAGATACACTGAGGCAATTTCAGGACTACTTAGATGAATAAAACTAGATCTTGATTGATGTGATTAACTACTCTAGTGAAATGTTTGTCATTATTTGAATTTGCATTGCATCTTTCTATTGAACTAGAATCAATGACCTTTAAATAATTATAACTTTGAATTGTACAAATTCACACAAATAGCTATACATCTAGTGTGTGAAGCTTAAAATGATCTTAAGAATAGCTCATGCTCCATCATCAATCCTCTTGACCCACCTTTCACAAAATTCTTAATTTCCATCAAAGTGAAGATTAGGTACCACTTTCTACATAAATTCTTTCCTAATTGTCATTCCTTCTATCCTAGTTATTATCTTCCACCTGAAATTAGAGGGTAGCTAGGTGGCTCAGTAAATAGAGAACTGGGCCTGGAGTCAGGATAGATCTTAGTTCAAATCCAGTCTCACTCACTTATCAGTTGTATAGCAAGTCATTTTGCCCTCTCTTTGTCACAGTTTCCCCATTTATAAAATAGCTCCTACCTTGCAATGTTGTTTTGAGCATAAAATGATTATAAAACATTTAACACAATGCCTAACATAGAATAAGTGCTATATAAATATTAGTGATGATGATAATGACAATAATGATGAAACTTCATTTCCCTTCCTGGGGAAAGAAGGAACAATAACAAGATTTAAAGAAGTCATAAAAGATGATGATGATGATGATGATGATGATGATGATGATGATGATGAAGAGGAAGAAGACAATGAGAAGGAGAATGGAATGGAGGAGGAGATGGAGGAGGAGGAGGAGGAGGAGAAGGAGAAGATGATGATGATAAAAAGGGGAGAAGGAGGAGAAAAGAGGAAAAGGAGGAGGAGGAAGAGGAAGAAGGAGGAGGAGAATGAAGAGGAGGAGGAAGAAGAAGAAGGAAAGGGAGAAGGAGGTGAAAAGGGAAGAGGAGAATAAGGAGAAGTCAAGAGTCTGGCACTGAAGTATGATATGGGAGGTGGAACTTACACAAATGAAACATCTCTTATTTTCCTAACTGGTTGCATGAATTTTGGACTTCTTTTGACTATACTCATTTTGTACTTCTTCCATTTCTCCATATGTCAGGATGTCAATAGTATTTATTAAAGTGCTTTCTGTGAGCTAAGCACTATGCAAAACACTGAGGATACAAATACAAGTTAAAAAAAATAGACAGTGGGGAAGCTAGGTGGTGCAATGGATAAAGCACTGGCCCTGGAGTCAGGAGTACCTGAGTTCAAATCCGGTCTCAGACACTTAATAATTACCTAGCTGTGTGGCCTTGGGCAAGCCACTTAACTCCATTTGCCTTGGGGTAAAAAAAAATAGACAGTCTCTGACTTTAAAGAAGTTTTCAATCAGTGGGGGGAAAGATAAGACATAAGAGGAAACTGGAAAGTGAGGAAAGATATTTTGTGCTGGGACATGATGTGGTATATGAAGGCTAAGGAATACTTTGCTGCTGAAAAAAGTAATGGTTTTATTTCCTGGAAAAAAACTTGTGTGATCTGAAGCGAAGTAAAATGAATAGAAACAGGAGAATAAATGATACAATAACAAAACTGATTATACAAAAATATTGTAAAGACAAAAAAATTTGAAAGATTTAGGAACTCTTATCAATACAATGACCAATCACAATTCTAGAGAAATTAATACGATGATGAAAAAATTCTGGCCACCCCCAAAAGGGGAAGTAATGGACTGAGAGTACAGATTGAAGCACTTATTTTGATATGGCTAATGTGGAATTTTGTTTTAAGGATCCAGATTTGTTTTTTTTTGTTTGTTTTGTTTTTGTTTTTGTTTTTGTTTTTTAGGTTTTTGCAAGGCAGATGGGGTTAAGTGGCTTGCCCAAGGCCACACAGCTAGGTAATTTTAAGTGTCTAAGGCCAGATAAGTATCCAGATTTGTGATGGGTTTTGTTTTCTCAATGAATGAGGGATGGAGAAGTAAGAAAAGGAGAATCCAGAAATGAAAATAAAATGAAATGAAATTTAAAAATAAAAAAATCTTACAAAAGTTAAAAAATAAACTTCACAAGTATAAGCTAGAGGAAATGTAGCTAGACAGCAATTTGTCTGAAAACAGATCTGGCTGTTTTAGTAGAATATAAATTCAATGTGAATCAAAATTGTGATGTGTGGCCCAGAGACTTGGGTCATAGGCAATCATAGGCAACATTAAACCAGGTTCATGTTCAGGACAGGGGCAGGAGTGATAGTAAAAGTAGTTGTGTGGTATAGGGAATGGTATTCTGGGCCTGGAGTCAGGAAGAACTATTTGCCACTCAGCATAATTGAACATATCAATAGCAAAACCAAGAGAAATCATATGATTACCTCCATAGATGCTGAAAAAAACCTTTGATAAAATACAACAACCATTTCTATTAAAAATACTAGAAAGTTTAGGAATAAATAGTTTTCCTTAAACAATAAATAGTATCCATCTAAAACCATCAATAAATATATGTAATGGGGATAAACTTAGAAGATTTGCAATAAAATCAGGAGTGAAACAAGGATGCCCATTATCACCATTACTATTCAAAATAGTATTAGAAATGTGAGCTTTAGCAATAAGAGAAGAAAAAGAAATTGAAGGAATCAAAATTTGCAATGAGGAAGTAAAACTTTCACTCTTTGCAGATGATATGATGGTATACTTAGGGAACCTGAGAAAATCATCTGAAAAACTCCTTGAAGAGGGTAACTAAGTGGCGCAGTGGGTAGCACACTACCCCTGGAATCACTAATACAACCTCAGACACTTAATAACTACCTAGCTGAGTGACCTTGGGCACGTCACTTAACCTCACTGCCTTAAAAAAACACACTTGAAAAAATTAACAAATTCAGCAAAGTAGTAGGATATAGAATAAACCCACATAAATCATCAGCATTTCTATATATGAACCACAAAGCCCAAGAGGAATAGAAAGAAAGAGAAATACCATTTAAAGTAACTTATAGACAGCATAAAATATTTGGGAATCTACCTCCCAAGAAAAAAACCCAGAAACTATATGAACACTATTAAAAAGCACTTATCACCTAAATAAAGTCAGATCTAAATAATTGGAAAAAATGTCAATTGTTCATGATTAGGTCAAACTAATATGATAAAAATGACAATTCTATGCAAATTAAATTACTTATTCAGTGTCATACTAATCAAACTACCAGAAAAACTATTTTACTGAACTAGAAAAAAATAGTAACAAAATTCATCTGGAGCAACAAAAGTCAAGAGCAGTGAACTGATGAAAAAAAAATGTAAAGGAAGGTGACCTAGCTCTACCAGATCTAAAACTATACTATAAAGTGACAGTCAACAAAACTGACTGATACTAGTTAAGAAGCACAGAAATGGATCAGTGGATTAGGATAGGTACAAAAGAAAAAGTAGTAAATGACCACTAGTAATCTATTGTTTGACAAACCCAAAGACATTAGCTTCTGGGATAAGAACTCACTATTTGATTAAAATTGTTGGGAAAACTGGAAAATAGTATGGCAAAAACTAGGGATAGACCCACATCTCACACCCTCTACCTACTTAATGTCAAAATGGGTATAATATTTAAACATAAAGGATGACACCATAGATAAATTAATAGACCAAGAAATATTCTATCAGATCTGTGGAAAGGGGACAAACTTATGACCAAATAAGCAATAGAGAACTGCAAAATGAATGATTTTGACTATATTAAATTAAAAAGGTTTTGCCCTAATAAAATCAATGCTGCCAAATTTGGAAGGAAAGCAGAAAGCTGGAAAACAATCTTCACAACTAGGAGTTCTGATGAAGGTCTCATTAATAAATTATATAGAGAATTGCATTAAATTTAGAAGGTTACAAAGTCATTCCCCTATTGATAAATGGTCAAAGGATATGAGTAGACAGTTTTCAAATAAAGAAATTAAAGCTATATATAATCATATGAAAAAATGCTCCAAATCATCATTGATTAGAAAAATACAAATTAAAACAATTCTGAGGTATCACCTCACACCTATCAGATTGGCTAAGATGACAAAAAGGGAAAAAGATCAATGTTGGAGAGACTGTGGGAAGATTGGAACATTAGTGCACTGTTAGTGGAGTTGTGAACTGATCCAAAAACATTCTGGAGAGCAATATGATACTATGTCCAAAGAACAATAAAACTGTTCATTTCCTTGACCCAGCAATTCCAATTCTAGGCCTATATACAGAAGAAATCATAAAAAATGGGAAAAATTCCACATGTTGCAAAATATTCATAGCAGCTCTCTTTGTAGTGGCAAGGAAATAGAAATTGAGGGGATGCCCATCAGCTGGGGAATGGCCAAACAAGTTATGGTACATGAATCCAAAAGAACAATATACACATTAATAACAACATTGTTAGATGATCGGCCTTGATGGAAGCAGCTCCTCTCAGCATTTCAGTAGTAGGTGAGCTGTAGTAGATCAGCTATGGACAATGTTATCCCCATCCAGAGGAAGAAAAACAAACAAACAAAAAGCAACACAAAAAGACCCCTTCAAAATCTGTTGAACACTTTATAAAAAATATCTCTTTCCCTTATGTATCTCTTTCCCTTAATCCTAATTCCTCATACCAAAAATAACTAATCTGTAAGCATGTTTATCACAAATATATACATACAATGTTAACCTGTCCGTTTACTGCTGAGGGGAGGGGAGGTAGGAAGGGAGGGTGGAAGGAAATTTTGTACGCATATGGATGAATGTTGAAAAACTTTCATACCATGTATTTGTAAAAATAAAATATCAATAAAAAAGGAAAAATTATTTGCTATTTTCTTCTTCAGTTCATTGTGCAGATGAGAATACTGAGTTAAAAAAGGTTAAGTGACTTGACCAGGCTCACACTGCTAGTAAGTGTCTGAATCTGAATTTGAACTCAGATCTTCCTAACTCCAGACTAAGCATTCTAACCATAAAACCCAGTTGCCCATTTTGGGTCTACTGCTTTCCACTATACCCAAGGTGACTTCCTAGGATTAGCACTGGGTCACTCTGGCAAGTGTAAAATGTCCTTAATTTTCAAACTTATTCACCTCATTTTAAAAAGGGGGGAGAGCTGGGTAGGGGTCATTTGTCTATGACCTATTTCAATATCCTTTAAGTAGAAAGTGGCACAAAGCCTACCTGCTCCAAATTGGCTTGTACTGATCCTAGACTGAATAAATGCTAAGCAGCAGCCAACTGGAAAGTGTGGCTGGTATTCTCCACTCCGAGAGTAGCTCTCTCTGGTAGATGGGCTGAAAGGTCCCCAAAACACAAGGAAGAAGTGCTTAATTGTGTGTATCCCCACAACATAACTTGAGTCTTGATCTTGTTTACAGGCTGCAAACTTTATGTGGAAAAATGTGTTTGTGCCAGCTCCCTTGCCCTGCAATGTGGCAGTTCTTCATTTCTCTGTTGAAGTTAGTCTGGAAAAAGCATTGCCCAGTGACAAATGGCTGGCACCAGAGGAACGCATTGTACTTTTCAGAATTTGGCCCCAACACAAACAAAAGCACTATCGCTCTAGAGCAGGAAGTTCTTCTGCTTAGTGAGGATGAAGCCTATCCTCACCCAGAAAATCTGTAGAGCAAGGCAAGTTTCTTATCCAGGTCCTCTGTATTCCTACTGTCTGGACCATTTTAGGACCTTCTCTTCTTTCCTAGAGACTCAGAATCATCCATCTCAATGTCATAGAGAAAGGCGAGCAATTTGATACAACAATTAACACAAAAATGTGAATGACTCAATACATCACCCCTTCTTGGCAGGAATACGTATTAAAAGAGTAGACTAGGAAAAGAGTTACTTTATCCAAAGGAATGAGCCTCTAAGGGTGGAATTGTAAAGTTATAGGCCTTGGCAGGGTTGGGGGAAGGGAGTCACAATTTTATTTGTTAAAGGACCTTCCCAGGTTTCCTCAGATTCCATCTTGCAGTTGATTGTCTTCCCCATGTGAGGCTGGGCAAGTTATTAAAAGCTAAGGATGCCTTTTTCCCAGCTGTGTCTATCCTGGCTAAATAAATCAGTTTCCTTCTCAAAGTTTTAGTTTAAGCCAACACCTCCCTACATGATCCAAGTCACTCATTTCTTCCTTCCTTCTCCAGCCCCTATGTATAGATTGTTCTCTGAAAATGAGAGAAGGTAATAAGTGCTGAGTCAGTTCAGGAGGGAAAATATGCCAATTTGTATTGCAGAAGCCTGGGAAACCTTGTAAAGACCCAATATTCAGTCTGGAGCTGTCACATCCTGTATGAAATTCTGGAAGCAGACCTGAATTCACACAAAGAATCAGTAATAACTTCAAGGTGTTAGGTACTCTCATGGAATCTTTTTATTGGACTATTGGCAAGAGAGCTGGGAAGAGGTGTCAGTTTACAAAAACTTTACTTATCCATAATCCATACAAGTGAAAGGTCAGGGATTGAGTGAGTTCCCTAGAAAAGAAACTTCTCTGAAATTTCAGAGGAACTTTGTCATTTTTTTGGTTGTTGTTCAGTCATTTCAGTGGTATCGGACTGTGTGACTCCATTTGGAGTGGTTTGCCAAAGGAAACTGAGGCAAACAGGGTTAAGTGACTTACTCAGGATCACATGGTTACTTTGTGTGGCCAGATTCCAGAAACAGTACTCTATTCACTGTGCCAGCTAGATGCCCCTAGCATTAAGCACACAATATTTCAATATTTTCAATAACTCCATAGGGTAGGCAAGGATTATTGGACCAATTTTATAGATAAGAAAACTAAAGTTTCCAGAAAGTAAATGACTAGGACAATTCATTTCAATTCAACAAGCATTATTATTAAACACCTTCCCCATACCAGTTTCTATGCTAGGTCTAGGAATACAAAGACAGACACAAAGTGAGATAGTCCTAGTCTTCAAGAAGCTTGCATTTCATTGGGACAGGGAAAGTGAGGTTTGGCATGGGCAGGGCCAAGGGAGAAGAGAGGAGGGATAGGGCAATACATATATATACATATATATATATATCTATATATATATATATATAGATAGATATAGATATAGATATATAGATATATAGATATATAGATATATAGATATATAGATATATAGATATATAGATATAGATATATAGATATATATATATACACCATTGAATTTACACAGAACAAACGCACGATAAATACAAAGTAATTTCAAGGGGGAAGCACTAACCTCTGTGGGAATCTGGTAAGGCCTCATGTAGGAGGTGATTCTTGGGTTGATCTTTGTAGAAAGCTAGTGAAAGTAAGAGGTAAAAAATAAGAGGAGAAGGAATGAATCCCAGGCATAGGAGATGGAGATGGATGGCATATCAGACAGGAAAAGTAGCAAATAAAATTTTGGTTGGCTGTCTCATGAGCAAAGGGGAACAGAGGGTGTTAAGACTAGAAATGTAGAATCAGACTACCAAAAAATTACTTTATTGAGTTAGTAAAAACAGTAACAAAATTCATCCAGAGGAACAAAAGGTCAAGAATATCAAGGGAATTAATTTAAAAAATTGCAAAGGAAGGTTTCCTATCTATCACTGATGTAAAACTATATTATAAAGCATCAGCATCAAAACTATTTGGTACTGGTTAAGAAATAGAGTGGAATAAATTAGGTTCCAAAGAAACAGTAGTGAATGATTATAGTGATCTGTTGTTTGATAAACCCAAAGATCCAGCTTCTGGAATAAGAACTCTTTTTTCATAACAGGTCCTGGGAAAACTAGAAGATAGTAAGGCAGAAACTAGGCATCTCACACCCTATACCAAAATAAGGTCAAAATTGGTAAAAGATCTAGACATAAATTTTTTATATACTATATATGTATATATGCCATATATAGATATACCATAAGTCACTTGGGAGAACAAGGAATAGTTTATCTGTCAGATCTATGGAAAGGGGACCAAAGAAGAAACAGAGAATTTTATAAAATGCAAAATGGATAATTTTGATTACATCAAATTGAAAAGTTTTTACACAAATAAAACCAATGCAGTCAAGATTAAAAGAAAGGTGGCAAGTTGGGAAATAATTTTTACAACTAGTATTTCTGACAAAGGATTCATTTTTAAAATTATAGAGAACTAAGATGGTGACAAGAAGGGATCCAGTCTTAGGAGTTCTCTGATAAAACTCATCAGCTAAGGACTCTAACTAAACTTTTGAGAGACAGAACCCACAAAGGGACCCAGTGAGGCAGTTCTCCTACTCAAGGTAACCTGGAAAAGAGCAGAAAGGCTCTGCTCGCCGGGATCAGAGAGGCAACCTGCCAGAGGGGTGGCCCACCAGAGCCAAAGAACTTCAGCCTCCCAGAGGCAGCCCCAGGGCACTGGGAGTCTCAGCTCACAGCAGCAGGGGAGTCTCCTGAGCTGCACCCTGAGGAGCACCGGGCACAAAGGGGGGGAACAGCGGGGGGACATCTGCCAGAGCAAGCACGTGGAGCCCAGCCCACGGGGCACACAGGGAGCAGCTTGGTCTTTCTGCTGCCCAAAGCCGGAAATAGAAGCAGGCAGAGCCAGTAAGCAGGAGCCTCCAGGGCATGAGCCCATAGAGTTGAGGGAGGGGAGTGAAGAGAAACTGCAAGCTCAGTCCTCTGTCCCTGGAACAGGACTCTGGGGCTCTGACCACATTCAGATCCTGACCACAGTCTAGGCCCCCCCCCCCCATAGAACAGCAGGGCCCCCCTCCACCTCAGCCGCATGGCAGAGGGGGGCACTTATGGTCATTCACAGACCAGGAGGGAGGACAGAGCCTCACACACTGAGACCCTTGTGGGAGTGTCCCAAAAGCTCAGGAAGCACCCCAAAACCAGGCCCAGGCTGGGAAAATGAGCAAGCAGAGAAACAAAAGGAAGATTATTGAGAAATATTTTGCAAATGAACCCAAGAAGGATCAAAATACTCAGTCTGAAGATGAGGAAGCACAAGCTCCTGCATCTAAAGACTCCAAGAAAAACAGAAATTGGGCTCAGGCTATGACAGAGCTCAAAAAAGACTTTGAAAATCAAATGAGGGAGTGGGAAGAAAAACTGGGAAAAGAAAGGAAAGAGATGCAGGAAAAACATGAAAATGAGGTCAGCAGCTTAGTCAAGGGAATCCAAAAAAATGCTGAAGAAAATAGCAGACTAAAAACCAGCTTAGGTCAAATGGATGAAACAGTTCAAAAAGTTATTGAGGAGAAGAATGCTTTAAAAAGCAAAATCAGCCAGATGGAAAAAGAGATAAGAAAACTCTCTGAGGAGAACAAATCCTTCAGACAAAGAATAGAATTCAGGGAGATTGATGAATTTACCAGAAATCAGGAATCAATACTTCAAAACGAAAAAATGAAAAATTAGAAGAAAATGTGAAATATCTCATTGAAAAAACAACTGATATGGAAAACAGACTTAGGAAAGATAATTTAAAAATTATTGGAATACCTGAAAGTCATGATCAGGAAAAGAGCCTTGACATCATTTTCAAAGAATTACTACAGGAAAATTGCCCTGATATTCTAGAAGCAGAGGGCAAAATAGAAATGGAGAGAATCCACCAATCCCCCAGAGAAAGAGATCCCAAAAAACCAACCCCTAGGAATATTATAGCCAAGTTCCAGAACTCCCAAGTCAAAGAGAAAATATTACAAACAGCCAGAAGGACATAGTTCAAATATCATGGAGCTGCAGTCAGGATCACAGAGGACTTAGCAGCAACTACACTGGAAGCTCGTAGGGCTTGGAATACAATATACCGGAAAGCAAAAGAGCTTAGAATGCAGCCAAGAATGAACTACCCAGCAAGGCTGAATGTCCTCTTCCAGGGAAAAAGATGGATTTTCAATGAACCAGAATTTCAAATGTTCCTGTTGGAATGGCCAGAGCTGAACAGAACATTTGATCTTCAGATACAGGACTCAGGTGAAGCATAGAGAGTGGAGGAGAGGGGGAAAATATGAGGGACTTAATGATGATGAACTGCATGTATTCCTGCATAGGAAAATGATACTGATAATACTCATATTAACCTTCTCAGTTAATAGAGCAGGTAGAGGAAGCTTTTATAGTTGAAGCACAGGAGAAAGCTGAATTTGAAGATAAAATATGGTGTAAAAATGGAGTCAATAGAAAAAAAAGGAAATGGAATGGGAGGGGGAATAGTCCAAGATATTTCACATAAGATTTTTTTTTATTACAATGAGCTATTGCAATGATATGGAAGGGGGGAGGCAAGGGGGAATGAGGGAACCTTTGCTCTCATCAGAGATGGCTAGAAGAGGAAACAGCATATATACTCAATGGGGTATAGACATCTGGAGTAAGAAGGAGGGGGGAGCAGGGGGAAGGGGTGGGAATGTGAATAAAGGAGGAGAGGATGGACCATGGGGGGAGAGTGGTCAGATATAACACATTTTCTTTCTTACTTCTTGCAAGGGCCTGGGATTGGAAGTCCTGTCCAGGACCATAGGGCCAGGCGGATTCTGGGCCGAAGGGGTGGTATGGGGGCTCAGGGCTTCTTGGCCCCAGGACCAGGGATCTATCTGCTGAGCCAGTCAATGACCCTACAGCAGAGTCAGAGTGAAAGGAGAGAGAAAATAGAGTATGTGGTAGTGGAGAAATAAGAAAGGAGCGAGTTGCGATCAGCAATGGCAACGTTGGAAAAATATGGAAGTAACTTTTGTGATGGACTTATCATAAAGAATGAGATCCACCCATGACAGAGTTGTTGGTGTTGGAACAAAGACTCAAGCACATTTTTTGTTATTATTATTTGGGGGAGGGTGCAGGGCAAGTGGGGCTGGATGGCCTGCCTGGGACCACATAGCAGGGTGATCTTTGGGTGTCTGGGGCTGGATTTGGACCCAGGTGCTCCTGGCTCAATAGCCAATGCTCTGTCTGCCACCCAGCCACCCCTACTATTATTACTATTTTATTTTATTTTGGGTCTTTTTTTTCTTTTTTCTTTTTGGTTTTTGCAGGGCAGTGGGGATCGGGAGGCTTGCACATCACACGGCTGGGTGATTGTTGGGTTTACGAGGCTGGATATGGGCTCGAGTGCTCCTGGCTCCAGGGCTGGTGCTTCATACATTGCGCCACCTGGCCATACCTACAATTATTACTATTATTTTTTTATTTTAATTTTTTTCTCTCCCCTTTACTTCTTTCGTCCAAGCAAGTCTATCTATATTCATGGGGGAGGAAGGGTATTTTGTTTACTTGTAAACAAGAATATTTTATTAATGTAAAAAAAACATTTGTACAAAATGAGAATAAAAGAGAAATTTAAAAAGAAAAAAAAAGAAATATTAGAGAACAAGTTTAAAAAAAATGTCCAAAATAATAAAACCTTTTATCTACTGACAAAAATAAAATAAAATAAAATTATACAGAACTGAGTCAGATTTATAGGGTTATAAGTCATTCCTCAATCGATAAATAATCAAAGGAAATGAACTGACAGTTCTCAGATAAAGAAATTAAAGCTATCTATAGCTATATGAAAAAAATGCTCTAAATTTTATTGATTAGAGAAATGCAAATTAAAACAAGACTGAGGTACTACCTCAGGCCTATCAGATTGATCAATATGACTAAAAATAAAAATGATCTATCTTGGAGAGGATGTGGGAAGACTGGGACACTAATGCATTGTTGGTGGAGTTGTGGATTGATCCAACCTTTCTGGAGAGCAATTTGGAACTATGCCCAAAGGACAATGAAACTCTAAATACCCTTTGATCCAGTAATACTACTAGATCTGTATCCCAAAGAGATCACAAAAAAGGGTTGAAATTCCACATGTACAAAAATATTTATAGCAGTTCTTTTCATAGTGGAAAAGAATTGGAAAATGATGTCCGTGGGTGAACAAATTTTGGGGGAGGGAGAGAGGGAGAGAGGGAGAGAGAAAAATTCAAAACTCAAAATCTTGCCAAAATTGATTATTAAAAACTACCATTGCATGTAGTTGGAAAAATAAATAAATACAATATTTTTAAAAGTCTAGAAAGGTATCTAATGATGAAAGAATTTCTTTTTTCTTGAATAATATTTTATTTTTCCCAAATTAAATGTAAAAATATTTTAACCTTTTTTGGTCCATGTTGAGCTCCAAATTCTTCCAAAAGAAAAGAATATAAATGAAGATAGCAAAAAGAAATATACTTCAATCTGCTTTCAGTGTTCATCAGTTCTCTCTTAGGAGAATAGCATTTTTCATCATGATTGCTATGGAATGGGTCATCCATACAATATTATTGTTACTGTGCAAAATGTTCTCCTGTTCTGTTCAACAGTTCATGTAAGTCTTTCCAGGTTTTTTCTGAAATCATCCAGCTTGAATTTCTTATAGCACAATAATATTACATCAAAATAATATACCACAACTTGTTCAGTCATTCCTCCATTGATCCCCTCAGTTCTTATCCTTTGTTACCACAAAAAAAAAAAAAGATTAAAAAATTTTTGTACAAATAGGTTCTTTTCCTTTTAAAAATATTTTTTAAGGGGTGGCTAGGTGGCGTAGTGGATAAAGCACCAGCCCTGGAGTCAGGTGTACCTGGGTTCAAATCTGATCTCAGACACTTAATAATTACCTAGCTGTGTGGCCTTGGGCAAGTCACTTAACACCGTTTGCCTTGCAAAAACCTAAAAAAAAAATTTAAAAAAATTTTTTTTTGGAATACAGACCTATTTGAGGCATTTTGGATCAAAGTTTATATAAAGTTTTATAGCCCATTGGACATAGTTCCAAATTGTTCTCCAAAATTGTTGAGACAGTTTACAATTTCACAAATAATACATTAATGCCCCAGTTTTCCCACATTTCCTCCAACATTCATCATTTTCCATTATCATCATGATAGCAAAGTTATTTTAATTTGCATTTCTCTAATCAATAATGACTTAGAACATTTTTTCATAAGTCTATACATAGTTTTGATTTCTTCATCTAAGAACTGCCGATTAATACCTTTTGACCATTTTTTCATTGGGAAATGACTTTTATTCTTATAAATTTGATTCATAGTTCTTTCTATGTATTTGAGAACCTAGGCCTTTATCAATGACTTGATTAACAAATTTTTTTCCAGTTTCCTGATTTCCTTCTAATTTTGGCTGCATTGGTTTTTCTTGTGCAAAACTTTTTAAATTAAACATATTCAAATTATCCTTTTTTTACATCTCATAATACTATTTTATCACTTGTTTGATCATAAATTCATCCCTCCTTCAAAGATCTGACAAGTAAAGTATTCCTTGTTCTCCTAATTTTTTTATGCTATCTCCATTTATATCTAAATTGTGTACCCATTTTGACCTTACTTTGGTATAAGATATTGGTCTATAGTTTCTACTATACTGTTTTCCATTTTTCTGAGCAGTTTTTGTCAAATGGTCTTGTCTCAAAAACTTGGATCTTCAAATTTATCTAAAATTATATTACTATGGTCACTTTCTACAAGGTTATTTACCTAATTTATTGCATTGAATCACGACTTTATTTCTTGACCAGTACCATATTGTTTTGATGATTACTGCTTTATAATATAGTTTGAGATCTGGTAAGGGATGATCGACTTATTTTGTGAGAATGTGACAATTGTGGTTGACTGGCTCAAGGTCACACAGCTAGTAAGTGTCGATTATCTAGGACTGGATTTGAATTCAGATCCTCCCGACTCCAGAACCTATCCACCATGTCAGCTAGCTGCCCCAGGATGATGGACTTTTCAGGGCCAAACACAGGAATCTATTTGATACCAGAAAGTCCCTGAAGGCTCTTGAGGAATAATTTTGAAACATTGGACAATAGAATTACCACTTTGGGAGCTATGTGAAGGATGGCTTGGAGATAAAAGAGACTAAAAACAGAGAGACAAATTGAGAAGCTATTGCAAAATTGTATAGATGAGAAGTGATGAGAGCCTGAACTCAGTGATGTTTATTTGAAAAGAGAAAAGGGGATGGTTACAAGAGATGCCTCAGATTCATTGGACAAGATATGACATCTGATTGATTATGAGGTCAAGGAAAAAAGAAGTGCAAATTTTTATCATTTAAGTTTTAGAACAAATATATGTTTGGAAGTTAAGGTTTCTTTACAAAGAAGTACAGATCCAAAAAAATCATGATGTAGGTCATTGGTTTTTTGCCTTTATTCACTTTTCCCATATTTAATGTTCATCCCTTGCCCATCTTATCCACTTATTCCTGAAAAAATATACCTTCTCTGAACCTCATTCCTAAGGGTTATATCCACAGATGGGAATTTAGGACCACTGTCCCTAATGCCCTAAGTCTCAGATGGAAATCTCCTCACATTGGCATTCTAGTTGTTTACAAGATGTTTAGAAAGACAGTGTTGAATCAGGGAGATGGTGCAAAAAGAAGAGAGCTCATATTCTCTACCATTTCTGCATTCTCTCTTACTGTGTGACTTGGTTGTTTTCCAGTATCAGACAGTCAATAACAGTGTATCTTACTTTAAAACATGAAGGACCTGTGGTTTCTTTACTTCTTCACTGATTCAGATCACAATCAACCCCTCTATGGATTGTTTTTCAAAAGTTACTGAGGGGGAAGCTAGGCAGTTCAGTGGACCGAGCACTGACCCTGGAGTCTAGCAGGACCCAAGTTCAAATCCAGCTTCAGACGCTTAGTAATTACCTGACTTTGTGACTTTGGGCAAGTCACTTAACCCCACTGCCTTGCAAAAACAAAACAAAAAAAAGTTACTGAGACTAAAAAATCATTTACCTTTTGCCCCACCCCACATTCCTTGTAACAAGTTATTGAACACCTAAGTGGACTAGTCTTCAGACAACAGATACAGTCAATCTCTGGACCCACATTTGGAGCTTTTCTATATTGCTGAAAATTTTAAGAACCTGTCTTAGAATTTAATGGAAACTACCCAAAGATATTCAGCTAACAATTTACGTAGGAAAAACCAAGTGGATAAGCAATACGTATAATATATATGTGTATGTATATACATATATATATATATATATATATATATATATATATATATATATATATATTACAGATTATGGCATACAGTTTAATAAGGAGACAAATGAGTAAATAAATTTTACTTTATACTATGGTATGGGTTCAAGTCAAAACAGAAGGAAGAGAGTGGGTTGGGTTGTATTTGGGAACTTGTGTGTCATTTTCAATTCTGCCCTGAATCATCATGATTTGTGTACTTGATTTATACCCTTTATAAGAAGTATTTATGAGGTAAAAATTTCACTCATAAACATGATTAAGGCTTGGTGGACTGTGACTAATGACTCTAGTGGAAAACTACACAAAAATTTAAAATAACAGATTAGGTGGAAAGGAGGATAGGATTGCATTTAGAGAAATACCATTCAAACTAACTGTAGACAACATAAAATGCTTGAAAGACTACCTACAGAGGAAACCCAGGGATAACATGAACACAATTACAAAATATTTCCCACACAATAAAGCTAAATCTAAAAAATTGGAGAAATAGTAATTGCTCATCAGTAGGATGAACTAATATCATAAAAATTACAATTTGACCTCAGTTAATGTATATATTCAGTTCTATACAAATCACACTGCAAAAGAATTACTTTATAGAGCTAGAAAAAATAGTAACAAAAATCACTGGGAAAACAAAAGGTCAAGAATATGAAGGGAATCAATAAAAATTGTAAAGGAAGGTAGCCTAGCAGTTCCAGATTTCAAGCTATATTACAAAGTGGTAATCAAAACATTTGTACTAACTAAAAAATGGAGTAGCAGATTAGTGAAATGGATTAGGTACAGATTATACAGTACTAAAAAACCATAGCAATCTACTAAATAACCATAGCAATGTAGTGTTTCATAAAACTGAAGATTCACACTTTGAGGGTAAGAATTCAACATTTGACATTTAGAAAGAAATTTTACAGAAGCTAGTCATTGATCAACATCTTGTATGGTATTCCAAGAAAAGACCAAAATGGGTAAATTATTTAGACATAAAAAGTGATATCATAAGTAAATTAGGGAATCATGGCAGAATTTGATCTGTGAAGAAGGGAAATGCTTAAGGACAAACAAGAAATAGAGACGTTCATAGGGAGTAAGATGGATATTTTTAATACATGAAACTAAAATTCACAAACAAAACCAATGAAACCAAAATTGGAAGTCAATCAGGAAACTGGGAAACTATTTTTGAAACAAGTTTCTCTAATAAAAGCCTCATTTTTTCAAGTAGATAGGGAAAATAAGAGCAATTCTTATTTTGATAAAAACTGTTAAATGGTGAAAGGATACAAACAGGCAGTTTTTAGAAAAAGAAATCAAAGCTATCAAAAATCACATGAAAAGCTATAAATCATTACTGATCAGAGAACTGTAGATTAAAACAGAGATACCATCTCACACTTAAATGACAGAAAACAAAGATAACAAATACTGAAGGGACTGTGGAAAAATTACAATACTAACGCATTGTTGGTGTAGTTGTAAACTAATCTAACCACTGTGGAGAATAATTTGGTGCTATGCCCAAATGAGCTATAAAACTGTGTGAAATGTGATTCAGTAATACTTCTGCTAGGGTTTTATCCCAAATAGATTTTTTAAAATGGATTGGTGGGGGGAAGAACTTATTTGTATAAAAATTTTAATAGCAATCCTTTTTATGATGGCAAAGAACTAAAAATTGACGGGATGCCCATCAACTGGGGAATGGCTAAACAAGTTGTAGTATACGATTGCAATGGAATACTATTGTGTTTTAAGAAATGATAAGTATATGATCTCAGAAAAACCTGGAAAGGCTTACATGAACTGATGCAAAGTAAAGAGAACAGAGCAAGGAGAATGTTGTACACAGTAAAAGTGAAACTGTAAGGATCATCTGTGAAAGGTTTAACTTCTTTGATCAATCCAATGGTACAAGATTTCAAAGCACCCATGATGAAAATGCTGTTCCCTTCCTAATAGAGAATTAATGAACTCTGAATTCAGACTGAAGAATTTTTCTTGTTATTATCTTCATTTTTATTATTTTATCTTATTGATATTTTTATTGTAACATGTCTAATATTGAAATATATTTTGACTTCATATAAAAATCTATATCAAACTTCCTACCTTCTCAAGGGGAATGGGCTGAAGGGAGGGATTGAATTTGGAGCTCAATTCTTTTTACTCAATGATTGTTAAATTTTTGTACATGCATTTGGGAAATATTTAATGTAAAAATTATTCAAAAACAAAGATTTTTTTAAAATTTTTATTAAAGATATTATTTGAGTTTTACATTTTTCCCCCAATCTTGCTTCCCTCCCCCCACCCCCACCCCACAGATAGCACTCCGTCAGTCTTTACTTTGTTTCCATGTTGTACCTCGATCCAAATTGGGTGTGATGAGAGAGAAATCATATCCTTAAAGAGAACAGAATTCTCAGAGGTAACCAGATCAAACCATAAGACATCTGGGGTTTTTTTTTCTGAATTAAAGGGAATAGTCCTTGTACTTTAAAAACAAAGATTTATTATTGGGAAGAAAACATTATTTTTGAGAAGTGTCAAACACATGACCCATAACACTATCCAGTGTGGCCCAAACCAGATTAAAATGCAATTGGAAAATATTTAACAAAATAAATAATAAAACAAAGATATATTAATATGCAATATTAATACTCAATATGTAGTCTGCATTAATACTCAATATGTAGTCTGCATATGAAGAATTCAGTCAATTTCCTTTCTATTTGACTTTGATACCACTTCTCTTCATCTTCTGCCTCTCTAATCCAATCTTCTCTCAGGTGCCAAACTGATTTTCCTAAAGTATTGGTCATTTCTCTGATCCAGTGACTTCTCATTACCAGTAGAGTCAAATAAAAATCTTTTGTTTGGTACTTGAAACCCACACAACTTGGTTCTAATGTATCTTTCCAGTATTATTAAATATTACTCTCCTTCCCACAGTCTAGTCAAACTGGTGTGAAAAAACCATCATGGTGATTGGAACAGTGAATCACTTAGGAAAATATAAAAAGTTGATTTGCCTTAGTGAGGGCCCAGTTGAATTTGTATAATATAAATTTATAATGGACTCAGGAAGCACAGTTTCCTAATTTTCTCCAATTTGTTAAGCATCTCAGTATAAATGGAGGCAAAAGATCATAGAACTAATAAGAGACTGAGATTTGGCAAGATCTTCAATAGAATGGAAAGAAGGTATTCATAAGAAGAGTGTAGAGTTGAACTGGTTCACCATGGGATCAAGATGGGAAAAGGAAAGTAGTAGCCAGTGTAGGAGTGATGCCCTTGAAAGGGAAAAACAACTGAGGAGTAATGGGATATGCAAGGAGTTGAGAAGTAAAGACTGTGATCTAGGCACTGAGGAAGGAAGGAAAATGTCCTGCAGATTGGTGGACAACAGCTACCAGTATCTTGATTGGGTGATAAATATGGATTAAATGAACCATAAAGGAAAGATTACTGAGTTTGGGTGGTAGAGGGAGAGTCTCAAAGTTGCAATGGGGAGCAAGGAACTCCTTCACCATCACCAACTCCTTCAGAAGTCAGGGGATAAAAGTGCTACTAGTGCTGGAATGTATACTTGGAGAAGTTATGCCTTCAGAAGGGAGCTAGATCTCAGTGAGTTCAAGAAGATGAAAAGAAGATATGAAGGAAAAGACAAGATTAAAGCTAATTTGTTATATAAATATATATATATATACATATATATATATATATATATATATATTTCAGAGAGCACAATGGAAGGGGTGAGTATCTTTCAAAACAGAAAATGGAGATTATTGAGCTGAACTGAAGACAATAAGTATAAAAGTAGTCATTTGAAAGGCTAAAAATGGGGTTATGATCATGGCAACAAAGGTTCAGAATCCATAAGACAGGGAGAAAATAATAGGTTAATAATTGAGGAAATTAGTTCAGGTAGGTTATCACTGTCCTTAGGGGTCAGGCTGGTGATGGAGGTTTCCCAAGATATTAACTACCAAGATGATGTAGATGGCCAGAAAGAGTACCTGAACAATTAGCCAGAAAGAAGGTATAGAATTGTATTGATAAAGTAAGTTCCACCCTGGAAACTCTACATCAATTAAATCAGAGTTTTAGTCCCCATTTCCCTCAAAAATTTCCATAGTATTACCAAATTCATAATACTAAAGTGTAGATTGGACTCTGTTGCCACTTAATGCTAACCCCCATCAAACATCCATTTGTTTCCACCCTTTCTATATTGTTCCCTTTTTATACTCTTTATTCTAATCAAAAATATGTTTGATTTTCCCCTATAAATGACTTATCTCTCATCTTTGTCCCTTTGAATAGGCAGCCCTCTAAGTCAAAAGGTGCTTAGAATAAAATAGTAATAGAATTTAGAGCTGAAAAGGAAATTAGTGGTCACCCAATCCAACTCATTATCTGAAAGGAATTACCAAATACTTATCAAGCTTTGGCTTAATGACCTCTCATGATAGTAAACTACCTCCTCTTGAAACTAACCATTTTCCTTTTAATAAACTCAAGTATTAGAAACTGAATTTGTCTTTTGAGATTTTCACTCATTACACCTTTTTTTCTGAATCCTTGGATCAAAATGGACAAGTCCAAAATTTCTATCATCTG
This sequence comes from Macrotis lagotis, assembly GCF_037893015.1. Classification (NCBI taxonomy): domain Eukaryota; kingdom Metazoa; phylum Chordata; class Mammalia; order Peramelemorphia; family Peramelidae; genus Macrotis; species Macrotis lagotis. The sequence continues at coordinate 285,625,872 of NC_133666.1, forward strand.
ATAGTCCTTCTAATACTTAATAGTCCTAATTCTTTTCTCACATCTTCTTCAAAGAAGTTCTAGTTTCCTTCTGTAGCATTTTCATTTGGGCTACAGCCTAATTCATACTAAAAAGGTTAAGTTCCCCAGGATGACTCCTCTATGTTTAAGGTATTCTGTGGCTGTACCCTTTTAAAATTCATAGCTCATGGACCCCCACTGTTCTATTTACCCATATAACTCATCCTACTTGCACAATTAGCTTCAAGCAGAGTCATTTACTGAAATGGTACAGTAAGGAAAATGAGTCATTTGCCCTAAATACCTGTGCTGAACTCTCACAAATACATGTGGCATTGGTGGTAAGAATCATAATTTAAATAGAGTTCTCTAAGTGAAAGGCAGCTACATAGGAAAGGCACATAAACCAGGCAACTCACACCTCAGACAACAAAACATTCCAAGTTCTCCTCTTGTTGTATATATGTTATATTTATCTCTTTGTGTAACACTACATCTCTCAAAAAATAAAATTCATGTTCTTTGAGAACAGAGCCTAATTCAATATTGGCTTTGTATCCCTAGCACAGAGTATTAATAAATAAATGTTCATTGAATTGAATGATGGAAGATTTTGTGCATTCATCTGAGGCTATTAAAAGCAATCACTTTTTGATTATCCTTAATCATAATTTTACTTTTCAGAGAATGGAAAAAGATCAGAGAACTGTTATTCTTGACCTGATTCTCACTAATAAGGAAGAACTACTTATCAAAGTTGAAAGATCCATTATCTTAAGAAGAAACAAAATCATTAATAAATGGAGAAATCACCACCAGCAGCAACAACTGATCAATTACCACCAAGCACAGATAAGAACAATAACCCTAAGGATAGCAGCCTCCTACAGGTCACCAGTTCAGTTTCTAGCTTAGAATTCAGAGGTATCATCCAGGAAGACAAGTTCTGCTGAGAAGGGGTCAATCATACTCACTAAATGCCAACCAACTGCCATCCTCAGGGTAGGCAGGTCAGGCTCTAAAAGCTCTAAATAAAGAAGCAGCATGGGTCAGGCAAGTAAAAAAAAATACTACCTCCTTGACTACCATGTCTCCCTGGTAGCTGTTCTATCCTGCATGTGTTATTAAAAATCCAGAAAAGAAAGTTCCTACAGCCAAAGCTCTTGACACTGTCCAATGGCTCAACATCAGAAATTGGTATGATTTTTTTTCTAAGAGAAATGACATTAGGAGGCAGAGCAAAGATAATAGAATAAAGACAGGGACTTTCCCCCAGCTCTCCCCTAAACTATTCCAAATACCTTTAAATAATGATTCTAACCAAACTCTAGACTTGTAGAACCCACAAAAAGACTGAGTGAAACAATTTTCCATTCCAAGACAATTTGGAAGATCAGCAGAAAGTGTGTGCTGCACCAGTGAGAGAGGATCACAGAGTAGCAATGTGCACCAGAATGAACCTACCCCAGTCATCCAGGAACAGGAACCTAAGTAACTGGGTCAGTGGCAGCAGTGGGATTGCCAAGGGATTGCCAAAGACAACTTGGAAGATCAGCAGGAAAACTCCATTGAATTGGAGTGAGATTGGAGCTCATCCAAGGGCATGCCTTAGTAGCAAGACCCAACTGCAGCAGACCAGGAGCAGGCCATAGGAACCACTTAATCAGCAGTGGCAGTTACTTCCAGAGTTTTCAGCCCACAGATGGTAAGGAAGTTGGAAGGAGATTACAGGAGTCTCTTTACTATTACTGAGGCAGGACTCTGTTGCTTTGCCCATACTCAGATCTGGGTCATAGTCTGAGGTCCCAGGTCTAGAAAGAGGAGTGGAAGCACAATAAGCAGAAGTTTATTACCTAAGAGATGCAGAAACTCTCCTTATAGTTCCAGAGCAGAAAAGATTGCTTGTAGTCACTCACAAGGTAAGGAGAATAGTCATAGGCTCTCATAAGACATTGGAAGAATGGAAAACTTATAGATATCTAGGAGTTTCTCTAAAAACAACTGCAAGAACCCTCAAAAGCTTGGAACAATACATCCTCTAATCTGGAAGCAGTGTCCTACCTGAACAAAGAGATAAAATCAAGTCATAGGTTGGGGAAATGAGCTGACTATAGAGCTTACTATGGTCTGAAAGATCAAAATACCCACTCAAAAGAAGATAACAAAGTCAAAACTTTTACATCCAAAACCTCCAAGAAAAATATGAATTGGGCTTAGGCTATGAAGAGCTCAAAAAGGATTTCAAAATGAGAGTGATGTGAAAAAAATCATGAAAACTGAGTCAGCAGCTTGGTGAAGGAGATAGGAAAAAATGCTGAAGAAAATATCATCTTAAAAATTAGACTGGGCTAAATGGAAAAAGAAGCCCAAAAAGTCAAGGAGAAGAATGCCTTAAAAAAAGCAGATTTTGACAAATGGAAAAGGAGATACCAGAGCTCACTGAAGAAAATAATTCCTTAAAATATAGAATGGAGCAAAGAGAAACTGACGACTTTGTAAGAAATCAAGAAACAATAAAACAAAACCAAACAAATGGGAAAACTTGAAGAAAATATGAAATATCTCATTGGAAAAACAACTAAGCTGGAAAACAGATCCAGAAGAGATAAATTAAAAATTAGTGGACTACCTGAAAGCCATAACCTCCAAAAAGAACCAAGATATTATTTTTTTCAAGAAATTACCAAGGAAAATTGCCCTTAGAGGCTAGAAGCAGAGAGTAAGATAGAAATTGAAAGAATCTACCAATTAACTCCTGAAAGAGATCCCCAAATAAACACTGTCAGGAATATTATAGTCAAATTTCAGAGTTCTCAAGTCAAGGAGAAAATATTGCAAGCAGTCAGAAAGAAATAACTCAAGTCATAGAGCCACAGTCAAGATAATATAAGATTAAAAATTCCTACATCAAGGGAACATAGAGCTTGGAGTATGATATTCTAAAAGATAAAAGACCTTGGATTACAACCAAGAATCAACTACCCAGCAAAACTAAACATTTTCTCTCAGTGGAAAAGATGGACATTCAATGAAATGAGAGACTTTCCTGATGAAATGACCAGAACTGAACCAAAAATTTGATTTTCAAATACAAGAGTCAAGGGAAGCATAAAATGGTAAACAGGAAAGGCAAATGATAAGGGATTTAATGATGTTGTACTGCTTCTATTCCTGCATGAGAAGATGATACTGATAATTAAAATGAACACTCTCATTTACTAGGGCAGTTAAAAGGAACATGTATAGACATGGCACAAATGGGAGTTGAATTTGAAGAGATAATATATTTTTAAAATGGAGTTAATGATGAGAGAAGAATATAACGGAGAGAAAGGTAAAAAAAGGAGGCAGAATGGGGTAAGTTATTCCACATAAAGGCAAGAAAAATTTTTTGCAGTGGAGTGGAAGAAGGGGGGAGATGAGAAGGTGTGAGTGGTCCTTACCATAATGAAAATTGGCTCATAGTGGGAATAATACACACACTCAAGTGGATATAGAAATCTATTTTACTCTAGAGAAGAGGAAAGGGATGGGAGGAGGGGGATTAAGGATAGATGATAGAAGTGAGGGAAGATTATGGGAGGGGGTAGTCAGATGTAAATCACTTTTGGGGAGGGCATGGGTGAAAGGAGAGAAAGAATAAATAAATGGGGTGGGGGAATAGGAGTTAGAAATATCAAGTGAGGGAAAAAATATTGAACAAGTTTCTCTTTCTCAAACATAGAGAGCTAAGTCAAATTTATAAAAAAAATAAGTCATTCCCCAGTTGATAAGTGATCAAAAAAGAACAATTTTCAGATGAGGTTATCAATGCTCTCTAAATCATTTTTTAAATGTCTTAACTCACTATTGACAGGTGAAATGTGGTTGGAACAATTCTGAGCTACTATCTTATACCTATTAGATTGACTAATAGGACAGAAAGAGAAAATGACCACCATGATCAGGTAGGATTTAAACCAGGTAGAGAAGAATGGTTCAACATTAGGAAAACACTCAACACAAATATATCAAAAGCAAAACCAACAGAAATCATATAATTATCTCAATAGATGATGAAAACATCTTTAATAAAATGCAACATCCATTCCTATCAAAACACTAGAACGTTTAGGAATAAATGGAATTTTCCTTAAAAATAAATAAATAGTATCTATTTAAAATCATCTACAAATATTATATGTAATGAAGATAAACTCAGAGCATTTCCAATAAAATCAGGGGTGAAAGAAGGCTGCCCATTATCACCATTACTATTCAAAAAATAGTTGTAGAAATGCTAGCAATAGCAATAAGAGAAAAAAGGAATTGAAGGAATCAGAATTGGTAATGAGGAAGTAAAACTTTCACTCTTTGTAGATGATATGATGGTATACCTAGAGAAAGAAGAAAATAATTTTTAAAACTCCTTGAAACAATTAGCAAATTCAACAAAGTAGTAGAATATAAAATAAACCCACATAAATCATCAGAATTTCTATATATGAACAACAAAGCCCAAGAGCAAAAGATAGAAAGAGAAATTCCATTTAAAGTAACTATAGGTAACATTAAATACTTGAGAATCTACCTCCCAAGACAAACCCAAAAACTGGATGAACACAATTATAAAGCAGTTCTAATCCAAATAAAGTCATATATAAATAATTGGGAAAATGTCATGCTCATGGTTAGGTCAAGTTAATATAATAAAAATGACAATTGTATCCAAATTAAATTACTTATTCAGTGCCATACCACTTAAACTACCAAATAACTATTTTACTGAGTTAGAAAAATTAGCAACAAAATTCATCTGTAGCAGCAAAAGGGCAAGAATAGCAAGGGAACTGATGGAAAAAAAAATGTAAAGGAAGGTAGCCTAGTTCTATCAAATCTAAAACTATACTAAAAAGTGGCAGTCATCAAAACTTCCTGGTACTGGTTAAGAAATAGAGTAATGGATTAGGATAGGTTCTAAAGAAGCCACAGTAAATGACTACAGCAATCTGTTATTTAACAAACCCAAAGACATCAGCTTCTGGGAAAAGAACTCATTATTTGACAGGAATTGTTGGGAAAACTGGGGCAGCTGGATTGTGCAATGGATAGAGTATTGGCCCTAGACAGGAGGACCTAAGTTCAAATCCAATCTCAGACACTTCATTTCCTAGTTGTATGAACTTTGGCTAATAACTTCACCCTATTGTCTTGCAAAAACTAAAAAAAAAATGTTGGGAAAACTGGAAAATAGTATGGCATAGATCCACATCCCACACCCTATAACAAAATAAGGTCAAAATGGGTAGAGAATTTAGACATAAAGAGCAATACCATAGCTAGACCATAGCTAGTAGGATTTAAACCAGGTAGAGAAGAATGATCAAGAAATACTCTATCTATCAGATCTATGGAAAGGGATAAATTTATGACCAAATGAGATTTAGAGCACATTATAAACTGCATAATGAATGATTTTGATTATATAAAATATAAAAGGTTTTGCACCAATAAAATGAAAGCTGCCAAAATTAGAATGAAACCAGAAAGTTGGGAAAAAATCTTCACAGCTAGGAATTCTGATAAAGGTCTTATTTCTAAGGTATATAGAGGAATTGCATCAAATTTATAAGGTCACAAGTCATTTCCTGATTGATAAATGGTTAAAAGGATATGAACAGACAGTTTTCAAATGAAGAAATTAAAGCAATATATAATCATACAAAAAATGCTCCAAATCATTATTGATTAGAGAATGCAAAATAAAACAACAATGAGGTATCATCTCACACCCATCAGATTGATCAAGATGAGGAAAAGGGAAAAAGATCAATGTTGGAGAGATTGTGGGAGGATTGGGACACTGATGTATTGCTGGTGGAGTTGTGAACAAATCCATCCTTTCTGGAGAGCAATATGGAACTATGCCCAAAGATCAATAAAACTATTCATTCCCTTTGACCTGGCTATTCCAATTCTAGGTTTATATCCAGAAGAAATTATAGAAAAAGGTAAAAGTCCTGAATTTTCCAAAATATTCATAGCAACTCTTTTGTAATGACAAAGAACTGGAAATTGAGGGGATGCCCATCAATTGGGGAATGGTGAAACAAAGTATGGTACATGAATACTATGGAATACCATAAATAGTTGGACTAGAGAAGCATGGAATAATTTATGGAATCTGATGCTGAAAGGAGTAGAACCACGAAAACAATGTACACATCAATAACAACACTGTGAGATGAACAACATTGATGGAAACAGCTCCTCTCAGCAGTCCAGAAAACTAGGACAACTGCTTTTGACTGGCTATAGACAATGTTATCCCTATCCAGAGGAAGAAAAACAAAACACACACACACACACACACACACACACACACACACACACAAGCAACCCTTATGAATATGATGAACACTTTATAATAATTATCTCTTATGTATCTTATGTATCTTTCCCTTGACCCTAATTCTTCATATCGAAAATAACTAATCTGTAAACATGTTTATCAAAATATGTATATACAATGCTAACCTAACTATTGTTCACCACTGAGGGGAGGGGGCTAGAAAGGGAGGGTGGAAGGAAATTTTGTAACTTAAAAATATACATGTGCATATCAATGAAAATAAAATTTTTTAAAATAAAAATAAACAACAAAAAAAGAAAGGGGATGACAAATGTTGGAGGGGATATTGGAAAAATGAGATATTAATGCACTGTTGGAGAAGTTGTGAAAGGATCCAACAATTCTCTAGAGCAAGTGCTATAAAACATGCCAACCCTTTGACCCAGCAATGTCACCATTAGGTCTATATTCCAGAAGAGATGAAAAACAAAAAATAAAAGTATCTATATGTTTGAGAATATTTATAGCACCTCTTTTCTGGAAATTAAGGGGATGCCCCTCATTTAGGGAATGACTCAACAATTGTAGTGTGTGATTAAGATGATATGCTGTTTGATTATAAATATAGAATCTATATCAGATTGGGGGAGAAGGGAGAAAGGGAGAAAAAGTGTAAAACTCAAAACCTTGTTAAAAAAGATTGGTAAAAAAAATTAAAAAATGATTGGTAAAATCTACTATCGCATGTAGTTGGAAAAACAAAATATTAAAAAAAGATGCAATGATGAACAAGATATTCTCAATCATAAACTTACAGGAGCAAATGCAAAGGGAAATGTACTATATACAACATTAACAGCAATGCTGTAGGTTGATCAGCCGTGAATGACTTACATTTTCTCAGCAGTGCTGTGAGTCAAGAGAACTATGAAGGATTTATGATAAAGAGTACTATCCATCCCAAAGACTAAGTTGATGGTGTCTGAATACAGATTGAATCATTAAAAAAAAGAGAGAAATGACATTAAAGAAGAGGCCTCAATCTCTTCTTTGCTTCATACTCTAAACACCCTGGAACTTTCCATCTGACAAAGTTGAAACCTTCCATCTGTGTTGTCTCCTCCATTAGAGTATAATCTGCTTTTCAGATCTTAAAGTCCTTGTCAAATCTATAGATAAGGTAGACATGATGAAATAAGAGATGGAGAGGCTCATAGGAAATAAAATGAATAAATTTGATTACATTAAACTGAAAAGATTTTGCTAAATAAAACCAATGTAGCAAAAATTAGAAGGAAAGCAGGAAACTGAGGAAAATGTTTACAACAATTTTTTTCTGATAAAGGATAGAGTCAAACTTATAAAAATAAAAGCCATTCCCCAATTGACAAATGGTCAAGGTATATAAACAGGCAGTTTTCAGAAGAAGAAATAAAAATTTCAATGTTCGTATGGAAAAATGCTCTACATTACTATTAGAGAAATGCAAATTGAAAAACTCTAAAGTGTCACTTCACACTTATCAAATTGGCTAACAAGACAGAAGGGGAAAATGATAAAAGCTGGAAGCAATGTGAAAAAATAGGTGCACTAATGCTGGTGGTGTAGTGAACCATTCTGGAAAACAATTTGAAACCAGACCCCAAAAACCTATAAAAGTATATATACCCTTCAAATCAGTAATACCACTACTAGGTTGTATTTGAAAAAGATCTGAGAAAAGGGCAAGGATCTATATGGACAGAGGACTAGCATAATTTGTGGCTATGACTACTGGGTTGCTTTGTAAATTCATGGGGACTATGTTTCCATAGAGAAGGGCAAATTTTGCTGCTGTTTGTTTTTTTAAAGGACAAATTAATCATTTGATTTTGACATTCAGAATCTATTAGAAACGTCTACAGACTTCTACAAGCAACCAATATCTAGAACTATGAAGATAAAGGCCATTTTACTTAAAAAAGAAAAGATGAAAATCTTTAACTGTGAAATATTCAATATCATCATCAATCAGAGCATCATCAAACACCTATTTTGGGTCTCTTCCCAAAGCCCCTCCATTTTGCTGATTTTTTCTACCTTTTTCAAATCCCTAAGAAGTGTTTCTCTCATAAAGTAAAAATGAAATTTATTGGAACAGTGAGGGAGTTATAAACAAGACATTATGAAAAATTAATGAAAAAGAATATATTGAACTCTTATACCTACTAGGTTCCAAGACCTATACTCAGCACTGCGGATAACAATTAGAGAAAAACAGCCTGTGATCCAGTTCACACTTGAGGGTGAGGGTGGAGGGAGAAAGAAAGACAACAAATAAAGAGATTTCCCTTGCTGGGTAAATGAAGATTTTTTTTAAAGTTCTAAGTTCTAAAAGTCATAAGAATGCACCAGAAGGGTAAGATGCCCAAGGCAGGCATCTTTAGATTCAGTAGTTCAGATGATATTGAGAAACTGCGGGGCGTGTAAGCAAGACAAATGGTAGAGCTAGAAAATCCTTAAAAAACATTGTCAGGACAGATGACAAGGTTTGTTTCACAGCCAATATTACCTGAAAGAAAAGTTGGTGATTCCCATAAATCCAAAGCATGTGAACAATCAAACAGTCTGGATTGGTTTCTAGGTGGTCGGGAATAAGAGTTGAACAAGTCAGAGTTCATTGGATCCAAGAAAGATGGGGATATCTACCTTCCTCTTATTTATTATTAGTACAGGTGAACAATTTCTAGTTGTTTGTAGTATGCATTTCTTTTTGGTTTGTGTCATTAAAGAAAATTTAAATTAGCATATAGAAAAACTGAGAAAACATATAAAGAAAATGACCAAAGATAGCCATGGAATACAGCGCTAACAGAAGGAAGGAGGAAAAAAGTAAAGAGAAAATGATCTGAAGATTACATTGCAAGGTTAAATAGAGTGACACTTTAACCTAAATATCAAGTATTGAGTCTTCTAATTTCCTATTTTAATTTCTTGGTAATGGTTGATTCTCAACATTGCCTTCAAATTTTGAACTGACAAATACATATTTCCACTCAATATCCATGTCTCACATCATATTATCCGGTTTAGTGAATTGGTCTCTGTAGACAGCATCTTTATTTTTACTTATTTCTCAATCATTTTCTTCACAGTTGCTAAACCAGACATTCATACTTTTAATAATAAGTTGGTTTTCTGTGCACACAATGAAGCTGTCTTTATTTTGGGTCTTTGCTTGTTCTATTCCTTTTCTCAACTGCTTCTATTGATGGTCTTTGGTTTGTCTATTGTCCAGAATGCATACTGTTTAGATCATGTTTCAGATCATGTTTGGATCTGGTCCCCAGTAGATACCAATTCCTCCTTGTGCCCCTTCTCTTTCATTACTTTTGCAGGCACCTTTGACAACATACTATGAGGTTCTGATCCCTGTTGTGGTTGCCTGTGCTGCCAACCATAGTCACAGCTCCTAGGATTGTTTTCAAATCATCTCTAGTCTCTCTATGGATTTGGTAGAAAAAGGAAGTTGAACTTCAAATTTCAGGTCAATAAGGTTAGAATCAACCGTTGTTCAGATTCTAAATTATATTCAATAGAGAGGTTTGTGGGCAAATAGAAATGAAAAGGGTGATCACTATGAGCCAGTAAGGGTTCATCAAAAATAATTTATGCTATGTCAAACTAAATATATTTCTTTTTGTTCACCTGCTAATGCTATTAATGTGGTTCATCTAGATTCAATTAGAACATTTTCATAATGTTTTTCATATATGTCTTTCACAATATCCTTATGGACAATATGGGTAGGGATTTGGAAGTGGTTGAATAACCAGGCCAAAATAATAAGTTTTAAAAGATCTGTGTCAACCTAAAAGGTTTCAAGAGCCCTGCCTAAGGGATTTGTCCTTGACTCTATTCTGTTCAATATTTTTAGCAGTAAATTGTATGGGTACATTGATGGCATACTTAACCAAATTTGCAAATGTCACAAACTTAGGAAGAATAGCAAACATGCTGAATAACCAAATTTGAATCCAAAAATCTATTAAGAGGCCTAGAATAAAGTACTTATTCTAATAAGGTTATACTAAATAACTATCTCTGTAGAGTCCTATATTTCAGTTCAAAAAAATAATCACCTGGTAGAGGTGACACCTGAGCTATGCTTTGAAGGAAGCAAGGGATTTTAAAGGACAGAGATGAGGAGGGAACACATTCCCAACATAGAGGACAGCCAGTACAAAGGCACAGAGGCAGTCGAATTTCTAATTGGAATGTTATGTATGGAGAACAGCAAGATGTCTAGTTTGTTAGGAATGTGTCACGAGCAAGACAGTGACATGAAGATATTCAATTGAAGTCATTATTTTTGTAGCAGGAATTCTGTGGGATTCAGTTTGAGAGGAGTCATTCAATAGTAAATATGGTCTTGAAGAGCATCTGAACACAAAGGAATGCTGTAGAGGGCAAAGCATTTGAGCTGCCTAATCTTTGCTCTTTGTGACTCCATGCAGAGCCTCTGATTCTTGCTGTTATCATGCCCTGTGATCACCAGGAGAAGGGGCAGACATCACAGAACCCTCTCTCCCCAGACCACTTACTGGCCAATCATGTGCTTCTGAAACAGGACACCATAAGACCAGACTGATGCTGAGCAAGAAGAGCCTCCGCCTGTCTCATTAATCCAATGAAAGCATAGCTTTACAGAGGGGACATAGCGTTCTACTCAGCAGGGCTATTCACGTGTGTCTGAGGGAGACAACATTGTTAGGTCCTGATGGCAAATCTGCATTCCCTGGACAGTCTGTCCAGATACTAGATAAACCTGAGCAAAGAATTTGCAAACAGGGACACTTTGTGGTTCAGAGGAGAACATTCAGCAAGAAATCAGAAGTTCTGCATTCTAGTTTCAGTTCTGCCACCTACCTTGTGACCTCCAGCAAATTATTTCACCTTCATGGATCTTATTTTTTTATCTGCAAAGATAGCTGGACTAGATCTACTCTAGGGTCCCTCCTGACTCTATCATTTTATAAAATGGACTCAACAAAATCTAGTAAGCACACCCTCTGATTTGTCATTTAAATATTTTATTTATTAAAAAAGAAATTATTTTGAAAGTTTGGAGGGTTTTGTTTTGTTTTGTTTCTCTTTTTTGTCTGTTTTTTTATGGGCAGCTATTGGGCTACATTCTTCATAATAACTACAGCTTTCAGAACATAAGGAAATGGTGAAGATGATGACTAGATCTCATTTGTTATATGTAAAATGAAGACAGAATAATATCTTGGTCATCAAAGGAAACAAATAGCTCTTGATTTCTTGTCTCATCTAGAATGCAGGTCTCTTTATACAAGAAAACTTGAACAACAATGACAAGAAGATTGAAAGAAAGCATAAAATAATATATTTTTTAAAAATTGTACCTCTCTCCTGGTATATTTTCCTCTCTACAAAATATTAATCATCATAATTAAAAGGTTTAACTCATAGAGTTATTGAGTATAGTGAAATTATGAATATAAAATGCTTTGCAAATCTTAATTTATGATATAATAGTAGTTATTGCCATTGTTATGTTTTGTACTACAAGTCAGCATTAATATGTTTGTTGTTTTCATTGATGGTAGTAACTTAAGATTATAAATTTAGAGGTAGAAGGGATATTAGAAGTTCTAGAATTAAATTACCATCTGCTTTAGGATAAAAAATATTCTGATTAGCAAAATAAATCAATAGGATGATTGAATAAATAAGTTTCATTGGTGACTTTTGTTTTTATATCAGCATCATTTCTGGAAATAGTCTCCATTATCCTTTTCCCATTCCAGAATCAAACCTTCCTGATTATACAAGAAAAACAACTATGCAAAAACATCTAGCATAGTAAGTGCGCTAGGATACATATACAACATTCTTCCCCAGAACACAAATGTGTTCTGTTAAGAGTTTGGCTTCCTTTCACTGAACTTTTCATTTACATTGTTGTAGATATTGTGTACATTGCTTTTCGAGTCCTGCTTATTTCAGTTGGTTTCATGCAAATGTTCCCATGGTTCTCTATTATTTGTCATTTCCCCATATTTGCCATTTCTTAGTATTATAGTATAATAATATTTAATTCAATTCATTGTAGTTTGTCCAAGAATTTCCAGTTCTTCTGCTACCATGAGAAGTGTAGTTATAAATATTTTGATAAATATTGGGGAACTTTGTTTCTGTCCTTGTTCTCCTTTTAATGTTTTCTGGGACAAAGGGCAGGAACAGTTTAAGCTTTATTGAATAATTACAAATTGATAGACAGAATGACTAGAGGAGTTTGCCACCCCAAAAAGACGTTAGCTTGCCTGTTTTTCTGTATCTCTCCAACAATGACTTTCCCTTTTTTGTGGGGTGGGGGCTAGGAAGGGAATTGCCATTTTGCAAGATGTGAAGTAAAAATCTTTTTACCATTTAAGTGTTATGGAATGACTTTGTCTTTTATGTATGTCAATTCTTATAGATCTAGGATATAAAAATTATTAATGATATTTGATATGAAGACTTTTTCTATTATAGAGTTTCAATTATCATTTGATTTTCATGGATTTTATTCAATAACAGTGTTTTCATTTTATGTAACTTAAAAGTTAGATTTTCTTTTATGGTCACTTCTTTGACTTGTTTAGTTAAGAATTATTCCCCAAACAGTCAACAAAATGATTGTTCAAACAAAGAGACCACAAGAGCTGAAATAAGCACAGAGTATTTGGGTATTAATATAACTACAATGTAGCTTTCTGAGGGTTTACAAATTTAACTACAAAAATGAATATGTTCTTTGGAGAACTGTTTGTTCATATCTTTTGACCATTTACTTATTGGTACATGGATGGAATATTTCTGTTCTATAAGAAAGAACTGGACGTAATGAATTCAGACAAATAAGGAAATACTCATATGAACTGATGCACAGTGAAGTAAGCAGAATCAGGAAAGTGAACTAAACACTGATTACAACATTGTAAATGGAAGGAACAAGCAATATAATAGAAACTGAATATTGCTAAATTGTAAAGACAAAAGAAGAAATATGAAAAGACACCTGCACTTCTTCCATCTTTTGCAGAGATGATGGGGTGGAGGCACCCTGCCTAGGAAACATTGTATAATATATCAGTTTTATCAAATAGTATTTCTGGGGTTTTTTTCTTGTTCTTCTTTTAAAAAAAAATCTTTAAGAAACTGGTCTCTGGAAGAAAGGTATTGTAGTTAAATAAGAACAAAAGTTATCAATGAAGATTTATTTATATATATATATATATATATATATAAATATATATATGCATGTGTGACTAAAAGAATTACATAATTATGGGGCTGCTAGGTGGCACAGTGGATAGAGCACCTGCCCTGGAGTCAGGAGGACCTGAATTCAAATCCTGCCTCAGACATTTAATAATTACTTAGGTGTGTGACCGTGGGCAAGTCACTTAATCCCATTGCCTTGCAAAAACTAAAAAAAAGAAAAAAAAAGAATTACATAATTGTTGCTGGATTAAATAGGACCATGGCTAAGGAAGTGAATTTTAAAAAGTAGACAGTGGAAGGCATTGAAAGAAGGTAGATCAAGGGTTGGTCCCAGAGTCAGGAAAATGTCAGTATAAGTCCTGCCTGCGTGATACTGGGTGAGGCATAACCTCTCAGGTCATCAGGAAATTTTCTTAAAACTATAAGTTTCTGACCACTGCCCATACCAATGAAATCACAGTTGGGATAAAATAAAATGTGGCATTATTAAACATTTGGTCAGAGAAGGAAAAGTAGGGGCAGGGAGGACATGATGAAAATGGTTTTTCAAGATCAATTCACTGAATAGGCAGTTTCCAGGTGAAGAAATTAAAGCTATTCATAGTCATTTGAAAAAGTCTTCCCAATCCTTATTGATTAGAGAAATGCAAATTAAAACAACTCTGAGAAACCACCTCACACCTATTAGGTGGCTAAAATGACAAAAAGGAAAATGATAAATGTTGAAGAGGGTATGGGAAAATTGGGACATTAATGTACTATTGATGGAGTTGTGAACAGATTCAGCCATTCTGGAGAGCGATCTGCAATTATGCCCAAAAGGCAATAAAACTGTTCATATTCTTTGATCCAGCAATAGCAAAACAAGATCTATATTTAAAAAGTCATAAAAAATTGGGAAAGCTTCACATTTTCAAAAATTTTATGGCAACTCTTTTTGAAATGGCAAAGAATTGGAAAATGAGAGAATGTCCAACATTTGGGGATTGGCTGAACAAGTTATGGTATATGAATGTTATGGAGTACTATTGTTCTCTAAGAAATCATAAATGGCTAGACTTTAGAGAAGCATGGAAAGACTTGCATGAACTAATGCTGAGTGAAGTGAGCAGAACCAGGAGAACATTGAACACATTAACAACATTGTGAGGTGATCAACTATGGTAGATGCAACTCCTCTCAGCAGTTCAGAGATCAAAGACCTTGCTATTCACATCCAGAGAAAAACTATGGAGTCTGAAAGCAGACTCACTTTAAAAAAAAAAAACAGGAAAAATCTTCTTTTATATTTTTCCTTTCTCATGTTTTTTTTCTTTCCCCTTAGTTTTAAATCGTCTTTCACAATATGACTAACATGGAAATATGTTAAACATGATTGTATATGAACAACTTTTACCAGATTGTTCAACACCATGGGTAAGAGGGGATAGGAAGGGTGGCAGAAAAATATGGAATTCATAAATTTGCAAATGGATAATTATTGAGAACTATCTATGCATGTGATTGGAAAAATAAAATAATATTTCAACAGTGATATGAAAAAGGGAAAGATAGAAGTCAAAGAGGTCAATCAGGTTGCCATTACAATAAGTTGAATGAAAGATGACCTTTTTTATTTCATTTTTTATTCTGAATGTTTTTTATTTTATTTTTTCAATTACATGCAGATAGTCTTCAAAATTCATCATCTTATAAGTTTTTGAGTCCATTTTTCTTTTTTCTTGATATTTCTTTCCAAATACATGTTGTGAAAGTTTTTCAATATTCATTCATATGTCTATGTATATTTTTAAGTTACAAAAATTTTCTTCCACCTTCCCTTTCCATCCCCCTCCCCTCAGCGGCAAACAGTCAGGTTAATATTGTACATATAGAATTTGTGTTAATCATGTTTACAGATTAGGCATTTGGTGTATGAGGAATTAGGATTAAGAGAAAGAAATACATAATAGATATTTTTAAAAAATTGAGTGTAGTGTTCATCAGATTCTGAAGGATTTTTGTTTTGTATTTCTTCCTCTGGATGGGGATAGCATTGTCCTTTGCTGTCTTAATAGGGTTGTTCTAGCTGTCTGAACTGCTGAGAGAACCTGCATCCATCAGTGTTGATCATCTCACAATGTTGCTGTTAACGTTTTCATTGTTCTCTTGGTTCTGTTCCCTTCATTCAGCATCAGATCTTATATTATATTCCAGGTTTCTCTAGAGTTCAACCATTTATGTTTTCTTATAGAACAATAGTATTTAATAATATTAATGTACCATAACTTGTTTTGCCATTCCCCAATTTATGGGCATCCCCTCAATTTCCAATTCTTTGCCACTTCAAAAAAGCTGCTATTTTGGAACATATGGGACTTTCCCTATTTTTTATTATTTCTTCTGGATATAGGCCTAGAATTAGAATTGCTGGGTCAAAGAGAATGAACAATTTTATTGTTCTTTGTTCCAAATTGCTCTCCAGAATGGTTAGATCAGTTCACAATTCCACCAGCATTCCAATCCTCCCACAACGTCTCCAACATTGATCATTTTCCCATTTTGTCATCTTAGCCAACCTGATAGGTGTGAGGTGATACCTCAGAGTTGCTTTGATTTACATTTCTCTAATCAATAATGATTTGGAGCATTTTTCATATGATTATATATAGCTTTAATTTCTTCATTTTAAAACTGCCTGTCCATATCCTTTCACCATTTATCAATTGGGGAATGACTAGCAATATGATAAATTTCATGCAGTTCTCTATATAATTTTAGAAATGAAACTTTTTCTGAACTTTATCAGAACTCCTGGTTGTGAAGATTGATTTCCAGCTTTTTTGCTTTCTTCTAATTCTGACAGCATTGATTTTATTAGTGCAAAACCTTCTTAATTTAATATAGTCAAAACCATTCATTTTGCAGCTTTATAATATACTCTATTTCCTCTTTAGTCATAAATTTGTCTCCTTTCCATAGATCTGATAGAGTATTTCTTGGTCTATTAATGTATTGATAGTGTCACCCTTTTATATCTAAATCTGGAACCCATTTTGACTTTATTTTGCTAGAGGTTGTGAGATGTAGGGGTGTATATCTAATTTTTGGCATGCTATTTTCCAGTTTTCCTAACAATTTTTGTCAAATAGTGAGTCCTTCTCCCAGAAGCTAATATCTTTGAGTTTGTCAAACAGTAGAATACTTTAGTTATTTACTACTGTTTCCTTTGAACCTATCCTAATCCACTGATCCATTACTCTATTTCTTAACCAGTACTAGGCAGTTTTGATGACTGGCACTTCATAGTATAGTTTTAAATCTGGTAGAGCTAAGTCACCTTCCTTTACACTTTTTTTATCAGTTCCCTTGCTATTCTTGATCTTTTGTTGCTCCAGAAGAATTTGTTACCATTTTTTCTAGCTTCATAAAATAATTATGTGGTAATTTGATTGTCATGGCACTGAATAATTGATTTAATTTGAATAGAATTGTCATTTTTATTATATTAGGTCAACCTAACCAGGAACAACCGACATTTTTACAGTTATTTAGAACTAACATTATTTGGGTGATAAGTGCTTTATAATTGTGTTCATACGGCTTCTGAGTTTGTCTTGAGAGGTAGATTCCCCAAAATTTAATGTTATCTATAGTTACTTTAAATGGAATTTCTCTTTCTTTCTTTTGCTCTTGGGTTTTGTTGTTCATATATATAGAAATGCTGATGATTTATGTGGGTTTATTTTATATTCTGCTACATTGCTGAATTTGTTCATTGTTTCAAGGAGTTTTTTAGATGATGTTCTCAGGTTCTATAAGTATACCATTATATCATCTGCAAAGAGTGAAAATTTTGCTTCCTAATTGCCAAATCTGATTCCTTCAGTTTCTTTTTCTTCTCTTCTAATACTGTATTGAATAGTACCGGTTATTATGGGCATCTTATAAATGAGAAAGTTCATATGTATTATCAATATCTTCTTCCCATGCAGGAATACAAACAATTCAACATCATTAAGTTCCTCATAGTTAGTCCTTTTCATCCATCCTCTCTATGGTTTACCAGAGTCCTGTACTTGAAGATAAAACTTTCTGTTAAGTTCTGGTTGTTTCAATAGGAAAGTTATAAAGTACCCTATTTCATTGAAAGTCCATCTTTTACCCTGAAAGAGGATTCAGTTTTGCTGGATAGTTGATTCTTGACTGTAAACCAAGATCTTTTACCTTCTGGAATATCCTATTCCAAGCCCTATGAGGCCTTAATGTAGATGCTTCCAGATCCTGTGTAATCCTGACTATAGAGCCATAGTAGTTGAATTTTTTTGTTTCTGGCAGCTTTTAGTATTTTCTCTTTGACATGGGAATTTTGGAGTTTGGATATAATATTCCTGGAAGTTTTTCTTTTGGGATTTCTTTCAGGAGATGACTGGTGAATTCCCAAAATTTATGTTTTACCCTCTGCTTCTAGGATCTCAGGGCAATTTTGCTGTATTATTTGTTGAAAAATGAAGTCTAGGTTAGGGTTTCAGATAGCCCAATAACTTTAAAATTATGTCTTCTGGATCTGGTTTTGAGGTCAGTTGTTTTATCAATGAGATATTTCACATTTTCTTCTAATTTTTGGCTTTTTTGGAAGAGTTTTATTTCTTCCTTTATCTTCTTCCTTTTATTTCTTCCTTTCACAAAGTCATCAGCTTCCTTTAGTTCCATTCTGCATTTGAAGTAGCTATTTTCTTCAGAGACTTTTTTTATCTCCTTTTCCAGTTGGCCAATTCTGCTTTTTAAGGCATTTTTCTCCTTATTTGCCTTTTGTTTTGCTTTTTCCATTTGGCATAAACTGGTTTTTAACATATTATTTTCTTCAGTATTTTTTTGCATTTCTTTCACCAAACTGCTGATTTGGTTTTCATGATTTATCTGCATCTCTCTCATTTCTCCTCCCAATTTTTCCTCTACCTCCCTTAATTGCTTTTCAAAGTCTTTTTTGAGCACATTCATAGGCTGAGTCCACATTCTATTTCTCTTAGAGGCTCTGGATACAGAAGCTTCAAGTTTGTTATCCTCTGTATCTTCCATGGGACCCAAGTAATTTTCTCTGGTCATATCCTTTTTTCTTTTGTTTGCTCATTTCCGCAGCCTAAGACTAATTTACCACACTTCCAAGGCTTTGGGGGGTTTGGGGGATACCCCACTGGGACCTTTATTCTCTTGCCTGTGCTTTGATATATAGATGACCAAAGGCACTCCCCTCTGCCCTGGAGCTGTGAGGAGGAAACCTGCTAGGCTATCTTATTATGGAAGCCCAAACTGCAACCTGGATATGAGTATGGGCAAACAGTTGAGTCCTGCCCCAGGAAGAGCAGAGATTTCTGCAATCTCCCCCTACCCTTTACCATTTGTGAGCTGCAGGCTGGTTTCCCCAATTCCCACTGCAGGTTCTGACTGCAGGGCGGTTCTAAGGCCGGTGCTCCCTCACTCTGGTGCAGCAGAGTTCTCTTACTGCCCCTTCAAGCTGTTCCTGATGATCCCTGGGCTGCCCTGCCCTACACTGTGGCTGCTGCTTTCTTCCAACCCCGGATCCTGGTGAAACACACCTTTCCTGTTGACCTTCTAAGTTGTCTTGGACTGGGAAATTGTATCACTCAGACTTTCTATGGTTTCTGCCCCTCTAAATGTTGAATAGAGGCATAATTTGACAGCTTTTGGAGTTTTGGGGGGAATGAGTTTCAGGGAAATCCTGCCTTCATGCCACCATCTTGGCTCTGCCCTCCTTTCTAGTGTTTTTAATAGGAATGGATGTTATATTTTTTTCAAAGGCTTTTTCAGCATCTATTGATATAATCATATGATTTCTGTTAATATTTTCCTAATATTGAACCATCTCTGCCTAACTGATATAAATTCTACCTGATCATGGTGTATTATCCTAGTAATAACTTGCTTTAATCTCATTGTTAAAATTTTATTTAAAATTTTTGCATCAATGTTCATTAGAAACACAGGTCTATAATTTTATTTCTCTATTTTAATTCTTCCTTGTTTAGGTATCAGCACTATGTTGGAGTCTTAAAAGGAATTTGGCAGAACTCCTCCTATTTTTTAAAAGTTTATATGCGGAATAGAAATTAATTGTTCCTCAAATATTCAGTAGAATTCGTTTGTAAATCCATCTGGACCTGGAGACTTTTTCTTTGGAAGTTTATTGATGATTTCTTCAATTTCTTTTAATGAAATGGGGTTATTTAAGTGTGTTATTTCTTCTTCTGTTAATCTGGACAGTTTGCATTTTTTGTAAATATTCATCTATTTCATTCACGTTATCAAATTTATTGTCATATAGTTAAACAAAGTAGCTCTGAATTGTCTCTTAATTTCCTCCTCATTTGGGAGTAGTTCATCCTTTTCATTTTTGATACTAGTAATTTGGTTATCTTCTTTCTTTTTTAATCAGATTAATCAAAGGTTTCTTCAATTTTCACTTTTTCAGAAAATAACTCAGTTTTATGTATTAGATCAATGTTTTCTTGATTTCAGTTTTATTGATCCCTCCCTTGATTTTCAGAATTTCTAATTTTGTATTTAATTAGGGATCTTTAATTTGCTCTTTTTCTAGCTTTTTTAGTTGCATTCCCAATTCATTCTCCTCTTTCTCTATTTTATTCATATAATCATTTAGAGATATAAAGTTTCCCCTCAAAACTACCTTGGCTGTATCCCATAAATTTTGGTTTGATGTCTCATTATTTTCATTTTCTTAGATATAATTATTGATTATTTCTATGATTTGCTGTTGATCCACTCATTATTTAAAATTAAGTTATTTAATCTCCAGTTTTCCCTGACAATTCCCTGCATGATGTTTTCTAGATTCTTTTTCTAATCTAGGTTTTCTAGTAGTTCAATGATTCATTAATTATCTCTCCTGTATCTATTTTTCAGGTTGTTTGTTTTTTTCCTAAATGGTACTTTATATTTTCTCCAATTTTCTTAGACTTTTTATTTTGTTTGATGGAATCTTGTAGTCTTGTAGATTCATTGGTTTCTATTTGTTCAATTCTAATTTTTAAGGCTTTATTTTCCTCAATTAGCTTTTGTATTTCCTTTTCCAGTTGGTTATTTCTACTTTTAAGGAAGCTTAATACTTTGGTCAATTTTTCTTAATTTTCCTGCAAGACTCTCATTTCTTTTTTTCCCATTTTTCTTCTTCCTCCTCTCTTCTTTTGTTTTTAAATTCTTTTTAAAGCTCTTCTATGAATTTTTGGATTTGAATCTAATTCATCGATTCTTTTGAGACTTTCCCTGTAAGTAATTTTCATTGATTTCTTCTTCCAACATGGTATTGTTAATATCTTTATCTGCACTTTATAGTGAGCACTCTTTAGCTTTTTTTGCTCATCTTTGTTGTTTTAGCTCTGCTCCTGGGGAATAGGGAGTATACATCCAAGCTTTTCTAGGGTTGGGGTCTGATTCCTGATTTGTTGTTGGTCAAGGTGTTGCCTATGCAGTCTAGGCCATGCCTTTGCAGAGGTTTATTTCCTCCTTTATCTTCAGCTTCTGTCTATGCAGTGGTTTGTCCCCAACCCAGTCTTGTTTTTTTTCCCCTAGTATTCCCAGAATTTAGACTTTGTTGGGGGTTGGCACCCTCCCTGATGACTTGTTATCTAGCTGCCAGGACCTATGCTGTTGTCGAGTTATTGGAACCTGGACTGCACTGTGGCTTAAAGCTTCCCATTGGCTTTCCCCTTCTCTAGCTTTACTCGGCTTTACTTCCCCTTTCCCCATAAAGAGACAGACCTTCACTGAAGATCCTCCATGATATCTATCATTGAAAACTTCTTTGGATCTTCTCTTTTTCTTTGTGGGATCTGTAACTTTTTTTTAAATTTATTTTTATTAAAGATATTATTTGAGTTTTACAATTTTCCCCCCAACCTTACTTCCCTCCCCTCCACCCACCCCCCACGGAAAGCAATCTGTCAGTCTTTACTTTGTTTCCATGTTGTACCGTGAGCAAAATTGGGTGTGATGAGAGAGAAATCATATCCTTAAAGAAGAGACAAGAAGTCTAAGAGGTATCAAGATCAGACAATAAGATATCTGTTTTTTTTTCTAAATTAAAGGGAATAGTCCTTGAACTTTGTTCAAACTCCACAGCTCCTTATCTAGATATAGATGGCACTCTCCTTTGCAGACAGCCCCAAATTGTTCCCAATTGTTGCACTGATGGAATGAGCTAGTCCTTCAAGGTTGAACATCACTCCCATGTTGCTGTTAGGGTATACAGTGTTTTTCTGGTTCTGCTCATCTCACTCAGCATCAGTTCATGCAAATCCCTCCAGGCTTCAAAGAATTGGAAATCAAGTAAATGTCCTTCAACTGGGGAATGGATCTGTAGCTTTAATGTCAGTGCAGAAGCTTCATTTATCTTTGATAAGGAAAAGCTCTGAGAGCATATTAGCTTCACGCTGCCATCTTGGCTCTGCCCTGGAAGTTGAGTTCATTTCTCTGCCACCTTCCCTTTCCACTCCCCTTTCCATCAAAACAAGTAATCTGATGTAGGTTATACATGTACAATCATTTTCAACACATTTCCATTTTGTTGTTCATTTTCTGAACTTTTCCATCTTTCCTACAACAAGCTTCTCACTTTGGATATATAGATGTCTCTCTGGTAAATAGGAAACCCTTGATCCAGACCAACATTTCATGAGGTGCCTAAGTCATGCTCCCTTTATTCTTGGTTTCACTCTTCCTTCTCCAAACTTCTTCTACACCACCCCACCAAAAGTCTTGTCTTTGTGGGTCCCTTACCCTCACCTCCATTCTACTTTCTAGTTTCCATTTATATGTTATCTTCAATTATTAGAATATAAGATTCTTTAGGATTGATACCATCTTCTTTGTATTTGTACCCCCATAGCTTTGAAACTTTGGAATCATTTGTGAGACTTAGGAGACAATGACACAGGACAGCCCAGCATGGTCTGCCCAGATGAAAAAAAGACTCTGTGAACAAAGGGTAAATTGCAGTAGCTTAAACGACTGACATATCTCCACTCCAAGTGAGCATATTGACTATTTGTGCCTAGCCTGGAGTTGAGCCTTTTGAGTTCATATTGATCTATACAGCCACAGTCAGATACACTTTGCCTTGACCCTAACATAATGAAGCCATTTTGGACAACAATAAATTTCCATAGCTTAGTAAAGTTCCTGCACATAGTATGTACTTAATGATCTATCTATCTATCCATCTATCTATCTCTATCACAATGTGAAAGGCTTGTCAAAGTTCTAAAATATTATCCTCATTCAGGGATTATTATCCATGAATACTCATAAAAACTATTACTAGATATTCATTCTTTTTCAGTATTGCCTGTTCCATCAACATGATGGTTCATTATTTAAATACAAACATTCCTAGGAGAGGTAAAATATTAAACTGTCATCACAGAATTATACCTTATGAATTTGTTCTAAATTACTTTATCCACAACAAAGCTCACATATAAATTTGAGGGTTGTAATGAAGCTTGGATGTCATCTTGTCTGATCCACACATTTCATTTATTCTCTTTAATTTTTGTTTATATTTTTAGTTCCAAGGTACCTCTGTCACTCTCTTCCTCTCAACCCTGCACTAGAGAAGGTCAACATTTGACATAAACAGGTGAAACTATAGAATTCATTCTCTGGAAATGAAGAGCATCTTTCTTCACAGTGTCTTTGTAGTTGATTTTAATATTCATATTATAGAGGATAATTAAGTCATTCACTTCACTCTTGAAATTGCTGTTATAGAAACAACATTATCTTAGTTCTGCTCATTTTACTTCATTATTTCATGCAAGTCATTCCATAGTTGCTGCTTTTTTTTTCTAAAATCAATCTGTTCATCATTTCTTATGGCACAATAGTATTCCATCATAATAATCTACTATAATTTATTTAACCATTCCTCAATTGATGGGCATCCCCTTAATTTCCAGTTTTTTTGCTATAGATATTTTGTTTATTTTTTTCTCTGATTACCTTGGGAAACAGACCTAATAGTGGTATTGCTAGGTCAAAGAGTATATACAGTGTATAACTCTTTGGACATAATTTCTGATTACTGTCCAAAATAGTTCAGGTCACAGTTCCACCAGCAGTGTATCAGTTTCCCAATTTTTTTACATGCCCTGCAACATTTGTCAATTTCCCATCATATCATTTTAGCCAGTATGTTAGGTATAAGATGATATCTCAAAGTTGCAATGGTCTCATTTCTCTAAATAATGATTTAGAGAATTTTTTCATGTGACTACATATAGTTTTTATTTCTTCTTCCCAAAATTATCTGTTAATTAATTTGACAGAGTTCTCTATATTTGAGATATCTGAGAATCTTTCTGGATCTTTTTTTTTCTTTTACCAATCTGTCTGGATCTTTTTTTCTTTTACCAATTTTACCAATTTTCTACTCTTCTAATCTTGGCTATATTGATTTCATTTGTATATTAGTATGTTTTTTATTAGTATATTTTTAAAAAATTTAAAGTAATCAAAATTATTCATTTTATACCTCACACTGCTCTCTCTTGTTTATTCATAAATTATTTTCCTATCCATAAGTCTGATAAGTAAGTAATATGATTCATGTTCTTCTAATTTACTTATATCCCTTCATCAAATGCCAAACCTTTTTTATTCTAAGTAGATGTTTTTTAACATTTTAATGGAAAAATCCAATTATACCCATGCTATCCAGTACTTTGAATAGGAATAAATGATGTATTTTGTCAATTTTTTTCTGCATCTATTGTTACTAATATATGATTTGTTTCTTTTGTTATTGATGCATTAAATTATTATATTGGCCCAGCCAAACCATACTGAACCAGTCTTATACTTTCATTTAGTATAATTCCCATTTGTTTCATAAAAAGAGTTTGGTAGGGCTCCTATGCCTGTCTTTCCAAATGATTTATTTAATTTTGGAATAGATTGATCTTTTATTGTTTAATAAAATTCATTTGTAAATTCATCTGATCTTAATTTTTTTTCTTAGGCAACTCATTTATGGTTTGTTCCATTTCTTCCAATTCATTTAAACTATAAAATTTATTCATATATAATTTGGCAAAATAACTCTTAATACTTGCTTTAATTTCTTTTTTATTTTTTTTAGGTTTTTGCAAGGCGAATGGGGTTAAGTGGCTTGCTCAACACCACACAGCTAGGTAATTATTAAGTGTCTGAGGCCGGATTTGAACTCAGGTATTCCTGACTCCAGGGCCAGTGCTCTATCTACTGTGCCACCTAGCTTCCCTTACTTGCTTTAATTTCATCTTCATTAGTGAAGTATTTACTCTTTTCATTTACAAACTAATGATTTGATTTTCTTTTTCACTTTTTAAAAAATCACATTAAACAATGGTGTATTTAATTTTGCTTTTTTTCCCCATAAAAGAAACTCAGTTTTATTTATTAATTCAATGGTTTTCTTACATGTAATTTTATTAATTTTGCCTTTAATTTTCAGGGTTTTATATTTTATGTTTAATTGGGGATTTTTAATTTACTCCTTTTCTAGTTTTTTTTTTCAAATTGCATAACCATGTCATTAGTCTTATCTTTCTCTATTTTACTGTTGTAAATTTTCAGAGATATACTTAATATATAATTAATATATAAGCATATATTAAAATAATTAATAAAAGATAATTACTTTTTGCTATAACATATAAGCTTTAAAATGCTATCTCATTATTAGCTTTTAATAAAATTATTTCTATGACATATTCTTTATCCCATTCATTCTCTAAGATTAGATTACTTAGTCTCCAATTAATTTTTAATCTGTGCTTCTATGGCTCTTCATTAAATTTCATTTTTATTGCATTGCAATCTGAAAAGGATACATTTAAGATTTCTTATTTTTGCATAAATTTTTTGTGCCCTGATGCATAGTTTATTTTGTAAAGACAGACCATGTGCCACTGAGAAAAAGTTATATTTCTCTCTATTCACATTCAATTCTCTCCAGTTTATCATATCTAGCTTATCTAAGATTCTCTTCTTGTCCTTAACATCTTATCTATTTTTGGTTAGATTTGTCTAGTTTTGAGAAAGGAAGATGGAAGTCCCACTACTATAAGTTTGCTATCTATTTCCACCTATAATTCATTTATGTCTTCCTTTTAAAATCTGGATGTTAAGGTGTTTGATGCATATATGTTTAGCACTGATATTATTTCATTATGTTACCTTTTATTAATGCAGTTTTCCTGCTTATTTTTTTAAAAAAATCTATTTGGCCTTGGGCAAGCCACTTAACCCCATTTGCCTTGTAAAATCCTAAAAAAAAATCTATTTTAACATTAATTTTATCTGAGATCATGATTTTTGCTTTTACATTAGCTGAAGCATAAAAATTCTAATCCAGTTTTTAAATTTTTTTCTATATATGCTTCTAGTTTTAAATGTATTTAAAAGCATATTGGTAGGTTTTGATTTTTAATCCATTGTGTTCTACATTTCCATTTTCAGTGAGTTAATTCACTTCATATTCAAAGGTATAATTACACACCCTTCTAAGAGTTACCCCCTTTTCAAATCACTTGACCTCCTATTTCTCTATTGTTAAGATTTTATACCCTACTGGATGCATATGCTATTTCTTCTTTATCTCAGTTCCTATAAGAAGAAGATTCCTGTAATAAGTGCCTTCCATCCCATTCTCTACTGCATTGTTTCAGTTCTTACATTAACCTCTCTTTTTGTTGAATGGATTATTTTTGATGGCAAACCCAGCTCCTTTAATCTATGGAATATTATATTTCATGCCCTTTGATCTTTGTTACCCTTACAGAAGCTCCATAGCATTTAAATTATTTTTTCCTAGTTGTTTGTGATGTTTTGTACCTCACTTGAGAGCTTTGATTCTCAGCTATAATGTTACTGTGATCTTTCATTTGGGGATCTCTTTCAGGAAGTGATCAGCGTATTTTTAAATTTTCTATTTTACCCTCTAATTCTAAAACTTCAGGTAAATTTTCCGTAATAATTTCTTGAAGTAGAGGCAGCTAGGTGGTACGGTGGATAGAGCACTGGCCTTGAAGTCAGTAGTACCTGAGTTCAAATCCAGCTTCAGACACTTAATAATTACCTAACCGTGTGGCCTTGAGCAGGCCACTTAACCCTATTATCTTGCTAAAACTGAAAAAAAAAATTTCTTGAAGTATAGTCTGGACTCTGTTTTTGGTCATAACATTCAGAATATCCAAGCTGTTGTTATAATATTTTATATTCTCTTCTAGTTTCTCTTTTTTATTTGATTATTTTTTTTGATGTCATGAAAACATCATTTCTCAGTTTTTGTCCAGTTCTAATTTTTAAAGTTATTTTCTTCCTAAGTTTTTGGATCTATTTCTAATTGACTTTCTTTTCTTAATTTTCTTGATTTTCTTGCATTACTCTTTTTTTCTTTTCCCAATTTTCTTCAACTTCTTTTATGTGATTTTAAAGTCCTTTTAAAATCCTCTCAAGAATTCTTTCAGGCTAGTGTTCATTTTACATTTTTCTTTGAAGCTTCACAGGTAGTTATTTTTACTTCATTGTCTTCTTCTAAGTTTGAACTCTGATTTTCTCTTTCACCATCTGCTATTTTTTTAAATAATCTAGTTCTTAGCTGTTAACTTCATGTTAAAAAATGGGCTCTGCTCCTGGAACATGGAGGGCAATGTCTTAATCTTTAGTTTTTTCATGCTATTGTTTTCTGAATTCTGTCTGAGATCTTCGAGTTTTTATTTTTTCCAGTGTTCTATGATCTGAGGTCAGGTATAATCATGTCTATGAGTGACTTCATATACTTCTCTCCACCTCTGAGTCCTGACTAGGCTCCTAATATCACTACCTCTACAGAAGCTCTTGTTCTTCGTAGTCCCTCAGACAGCTCTAAGCATTACCACTACCATCAGACACTTTGCCCCTTTGCAACCACAGACTTTGCTCCTCCTTACCCATAGTCACAGTCTGGGACCATATCTGGTCCTCACCCCAGAAAGGGATCTGATCAGCTGCTTAACCACCATTATTTTAAGATACATGCAGAAAAATTTGGGAGAGCCAGGCAATTTCATGTCTTATTCTATTATCTCCCCTCTATTTCTTCTCCAACAACATTTTATAAACAATGAAACTTGGATTCAATTAAGTGCCAAAATGTGACTAATATATCATACTAGGTGAAGGAATCTGGAGAAATTGAGACTTTTTGACTCAAAGTCCAGGTCAAATTCTTACCCACTGAAAAAGTATGTGTACACATTAAGTCTATATCAAAAACATAATCTCCAGTATTTTATATAGGTAGTATCAAGCAAAAAGTTAAGAAATATTAAATGACTCTGGACATTTAGGGTAGAGCCAAGATAGATGTTTATAAAATGATTTGGCTTTGAATGATGCTGTGGCTCATGAGGATTGTGTGTCCATAGAGGGTACTTGAAAAGGGGGGTATGGTATAATTTGACTATAATTTGATATGATTTTTGACTCTTGAGAAGCGAATTTCTAATGAGACAGAAGAGGGGAGGGTACTTAGTGACTATGAGGCAATGCTGCTTATCAAGCAGTCAAGCAATCAAGTAAGAGAATAGTACTGTGAGAATAGTATTTCTATAAGGAAAAATAAAAGGAGGATTTTGACAAAGGAATTATAAGTACAAGACAGGACTAAAACAATAAAAACACAAAGAAGAACTATACTTGGAGAAGACTAGCATTAGTGTATAAATAACACCAGGTAAAGAGGCACAAAGATCTATTATAGTAAAGGGAAAGAAGTGAGGATGTGAACACTAAGTAAACCCTACTCAAAAGATTTGGCCCAGACAGGAAATAACATACATTCCCAATCGGGTTTTAAAATCTATCCTACTCTGCAGGGCAGTTAAGGGTGGGGGGCAGGGAAAGAAAGGGGAAGAAGAGACTGATAAAAAGCAAAAGTGAAGGTAAAAGTAAAAGTAAAATTAGAGTCAAAATTTAAAAGAAACTTAAAGGGGAAAGGGAGTAAAATATTGGTAAGGAGAATAAGAAGAAAGGAAAGAGGAAAGTATAAATGGGGAAAGATAGCATGAAGGGAAATATAGGATTAGTAATTTTAATTATAAATGCGAATGGAATGAACTCTCCCATAAAACAGAAGCAGAGAACAGAATGAATTAAAAACTAGAATCTTACAATATATTGTTTACAAGAAAGTCATTTAATGAAAAACAATGCACACACTTGGACAAAGGGAAAAGGCTAGAGGAAAATATATTATAATTCAGCAGAAATAAAAAAAAATCAGGGGTAGCACTCCTGATCTCACAAAAATAGATCTCATTAAAATGAAAAAGGAAGGAAATTATATCTTCTTAAAAGGTACCATAGGCAATTAAGTTAAATCATTATTAAACATATATGCACCAAGTGATATAGCATCCATATTCTTACAAGAGAAACTGAACAAATTACAAGGAGACAGATGGCAAAACTACAATAGTGGGGGAACTCAATATCCCTCTCTCTGAATTAGCTAAATCTAATGACAAAATAAACAAGAAGGAAATTAAGATGGTGAATAAAATCTTAGAAAACATATATGATAATCTCTAGAGAAAACTGAATAGGAATAGAAAAGAATACTCATTTTTCTCTGTAGCACATAATACCTACACCAAAACTGACTATGCCCTAGGGCATAAAAATCTTACAATCAAATGCAGAAAGGCAGAAATAATAAATGCACACTTTTCAGATCATGATGCAATACAAATTATATGTAATAAAGGGTCATGGAAAGATAAACCAAAAATTAATTGGAAATTAAATAACCTAATTTTAAAAATGAGTGCATCAAAGATTAAATCATAGAAATAATCAACCATTTCATCCAAGAAAAATGACAACAATGAGATATCATACTAAAATTTATGGGATGCAACCAAAGCAGTTTTAAGGAATTTTTTTTTATCTCTAAATGCTTATATAAATAAAAATAGAGAAAGAGGAAATCAATTAATTAAACATACAACTAAAAAAGCTGGAAATTAGAAATTCTAAAAATCAAAGCAGAGAATAATGAAATTGAAATGAAGAAAACCATTCATCTAATAAATAAAAATGAGTTGTTTTATTAAAAAACCAATAAAATAGATAAACCTTTGATTAAACTGATTATAGGGGGAGGAAAGAAAGAAGGGGCAGCTAGATGGCACAGTGAATAGAGCACCGGCCCTGGAATCAGGAGGACCTGAGTTCAAATCTAGCCTCAGACACTTAATACTTGCATAGCTATGTGACCCCATTGCCTTGCAAATCCCCCTAAAAGGAAGGAAGAAGGAAAGAAGGAAGAGAGAGAGAGAGAGAGGGAGAGAGAGAGAGAGAGAGAGAGAGAGAGAGAGAGAGAGAGGAAGAAAGAAAGAAAGAAAGAAAGAAAGAAAGAAAGAAAGAAAGAACGAAAGAAATTACCAGTATCAAAAATGAAAAGGGTGAACTCACTAGCAATGGGAAGGAAATCAGAGATAATTCAGAGCTATTGTGCCCAACTGTATGACAATAAATTTGACAACCTGAGTAAAGTGGAAGAATATTTACAAAAATATGAACCACTTAGATTAACAGAAGAGGAAATAAAGTACTTAAATAGCCCCATTTCAGAAAAAAAGAAATTGAAGAAACCATCACTAAACTCCCCAAGAAAAAGTCTCTAGGGGCAGCTAGGTAATGCAGTAGATTAAAGCACTTAGAGTCAGAAGAACCTCAGTCCAAATTCACTCTCAGACACTTAATAATTATTTAGCTATGTGACCTTGGACAAGTCACTTAACCCCATTGCCTTGAATAAAATGAATCAAAAACAAAACATCTCCAGGTCCAGATGAATTTACAAGTGAATTCTACCAAACATTTAGGGAATATTTAATTCCAATTCTCTATAAACTATTTTTAAAATAAGAGTTTTGTCAAATTCCTTTTATGATATCAATATAGTGTTGATATCTAAACCAAGAAGAGCAAAAACAGACCAAGAAAATTATAGACCAGTTTCCCTTAGTATATTGATGCAAAAATCTTAAGTTTTAGCAAAGAAATTACAAGTTATTATGATTATTTATAGCAGATAGACAGGGATGGTCAATATTAGGAAAACAATCAATATGATTGAACTTATCAATAACAAAACCAACAGAAATCATATGATTATATCAATAGATGTTAAAATGTCTTTGACAAAATACAACGTCCATAATAACGGATAGAATGGAATAAATGGAATTGTCCTTAACATAATAAATGGTATCTATCTAAAACCATCAGCAAACATTTTAAGTAATGGGGATAAACTAGGAGTATTTCCAATAACATCAGGGTGAAACAAAGATGCCCATTATCACCACAACTATTCAATATAGGATTAGAAATGCTAACTTTAGCAATAAAAGAAGAAAAAGAAATTGAAGGAATTAGAATTGGCAATGAGCAAACAAAACTTTTATTCTTTGAAGATGATTTGATGGTATACTTAGAGGAGAATTAAATACTGAGAAAATAAAAAAAAACTAGATACTGAGAAAAATCAACTAAAAAAACTACTTGAAACAATTAACAACTGCAGAGTACAGGGATACAAAATAAACCCATATAACTCATCAGCATTTCTATATAGACAACAAAGCCCAAGGGCAAGAGATGGAAAGGGAAATTCCATTTAAAGTAACAGAAGTTCATACTATATGTCTCTTCCTTAAGAATATGATTTCTCTCTCATCACATTCAACTTAGATCAATGCATACTATGGGAATGTTGTAAAGACTAACAGACTGCCTTCTGTGGGGGTGGGGGGAAGGAAGAGGGAATTAAGATTGGGAAAAAATTGTAAAACTCAAAATAAATGAAACATTTATAAAATTAAAAAAAGAAAAAAGAAAGAAGAAAGTAACAGAAGTTGTGAACTGATCTAACTATTCTGGAGAGCAATATGGAACCATGACCAAAAAGCAATAAAATTAATCATACCCTTTGACCCAGCAATACTGTTACTAGACCTATTTCCAAAAGTGTAAGGGACTGTTTTATATAGGAGTACTGTAAACTTTTATCACCTGGTGTCCTCTAGCACCAGAGCATTATTTTACTGGTTGATTGGAGAGTGCCACAGGAGTGGGAGTGGACCAGGACTGGGGAGGATAGTTAAGCACTTGTATTCTGGTAAATAAATGGAAATCTTGGAGAACCTGCCATCCTTGTTTCCCACCCCTTCAATATTCATCTGGGTAAGGATAAGTTAGCGGGCTGGAACCTAACATTTCCTGAACAGCTAGTCTAACAGGAACTTAACACAAAGAAATTTTAAAAAATAGGTAAAGTCCCCCAAGTTCAAAAATATTTATAGCTGCTCTATTTGCAGTGGCAAAGAATTGGAAATTGAGAGGATGCCCATCAATTGGGGAATGGCTGAACAAGTTGTGTGCATCAATTTTATGGAGTACTATTGATCTATAAGAAATTATGAATGGTCATACTTTAGAGAAGCATGGAAAGAATTCCATGAACTGATACTGAGCAAAGGGAGAAGAACCAAGAGAACATTGTACACATTAACATCAATATTGTGAGTTGAACAACTATGATGGCTGAAGCTCCTCTCAGTAATTCAGAGTTGTAGGACAACACTGAAAAACCTATAATATACAAAGTGATCTTCATCCAGAGGAAAACAAAAACAAACAAACAAAAAGCCTACAGAATCTGAATGGATGCTATGTTCACTTTTTAAAAAATCTCTCATTTTTCCTTTCTATCCCATGGTTTTCTTTCTTAATCCTAATTTGTCATAAACAAAATGACTAATATGTAAACATGTTAAACGCAAATATATGTTTCATATATTTTATATATATATATATATATATATGTATATATGCATGTACACAGTTATGTACAACTTTTACTAGACTGCTCACCACTGAGGGGACAGGGATGATAAGGGAGGGTATTAGAAAAATGTGTAACTTATAAATAAGCAAGTGGATAAATGTTGAAAAACTTTCATAACATGCAATTGGAAATAAATAAAAATCAAAAATAAATTTAAAAAATTAAATGCTTCTGACGATGAATAAGCACAAATCTTGTATCTAATTATCTAGCTGTCACTTGATCCTTGAAATATTCCAACCTGAATTTCTTATGTTGTCAGCAAGTCATTTTTCTGAGATAAATAACTGTTCCTTATTTTTATGGGAGCTTCTGCCTCTACCCCATCATTAATTTGTAGGAAAAACACAGCAATAAACAGAGCCACTTCTGATACCAAATAAGGGAGATGTAGCAAAGTCATTAGTATGGTAACAAATATAGATTGGTAAAGGCAGAAAACAAATTTAAGTAAGATTAAATCTCAGTAGCATTATATTCAAAGATCTCAAAATATGTGATCTACTTTAGGGTAGTAGAGGCACCATAGTGCACAAAGCATTTGACCTGGAGATAGGAAGATTCATTTTTTTGAAGTTCAAATCTGGCCTCAGACACTTATAAGCTATGTGACCATGGGCAAATCTCATTTGCCTCAGTTTCCTCATCTATAAAATGAGCTACAGAAAGAAATGACCAACAATTCTAGTCTATTTGCCAAGAAAATTCTAAATGGGGTCATGAAGAGCCAGATACAACTGAATGACAACAACCATGCCACTTTGGGTATTAGGTCAACTGAAGGAACATTTCTGTGTAAATTCTGGAGAAGTGTCATAAATTTAGTTTTCTCCACATGTAGATACTGGAATGACCCTTTTTCTTTTCATAAAAGTAACATCCCTAAAGTGCCACAAGTTAAAACATACTATTGAAAAATAGTTTTATTTTCACATTCCTCATTCAACCAGGCAGCTGAACATTGATGCAGGGAGGGAGTTTTATCAGATAAAAGTAAAAAAGGTTTTAAAGTCTTCCCTTCTCATCACAAGCAAAGCAGGACCATGTTCCATACCTCCATGCCCCATAGTCAACAGGATGCTCTTTTGTGGCTTCTGTTCTCTTCCAGGCTGCCCTTGATGTTCATATTAACATTATTTGAACTGAATAAAAATGTTGAAGAGGATAGTCACTAAATATGTTTTATACTGATGTTCAAATTTGCTCAAGATGATTCTAAGTCTCACATTCTAATAGGCAGATCCTAAAGGGAGCTAGAGGTTCCATGAGTCAGGTGGCAAATTGGGGGAACATTCCAGTTTAACTTTGTGATTTCAAACCAGAATGATTGGAGAAGTGACAGTGCTGTCCCATAGTGGGCAAGATATTTGTGGTGAAGTTAGAAAATAGACCAAGTAGAAAGAGAATTAAGACAGATCATAAAAAGAGGAAGAATAACTATAATAATAATAATAATAATAATAATAATAATAATAATACCTGTCATTTATATAACCCCTACTAAGTGATTTAGAAATATGACATCATTTGAGTCTCAAAACAACCCTGAGAGGTGGATGCTATAATTATTTCTGCTTGATATATGAGGAAACTGAGGTAAAAAGAGGTTAAGTGACTTACCCAAGGTCACACAGCTAGAAATTATCAAATGTCTGAGGCCAGATTTGGACTTAGTTTCTCCTCCAGTGCTCGATACATTGCACCACTTACCTGCTCAGTCTTAGATATGCCCCTATATCCAGAAGCCTGTTTAAGACTGAACAGCTAGGTGGTGCAATGGATAGAGGACGTGTCCTGGAGTCAGGAGGGCCTGAGTTAAAATTTGACCTCAGACACTTACTAGCTATGTGACCTTGGACAAGTCACTTAACCCAGATTGCCTCCATTTAGAGCCATCTCCAATCATCCTGTTCCATATTCACTGAACCCAAATGACTCTGAAAGGAGAAAGTAAAACTGGTGATTGGTACAGCACCTCCTCATTCAAATCCAGTTCACATCCATGTCATGGCATCATCTCCCTGATGTCATGGTCTTCTTTGAGAACAAAGGACTAACACGAATCAATCAATATCCAGAAGTTCAGAAATGCTATCCCAGATTTTCCTTTGGTAGAGTAAACCGCATGATCTAGTCATGGTCCAGCGCTCCTTTGGGTTTTCCATGACTCCATTTGGGCTTCCTCAACTCAGAGAGCTGATATAATTTCCTTTCTCTCTTTATTACTTGTCTCTTTGAAATGGATCATCTTGTGAACTCCAACTTGGCTCTACATATTAA